>NC_133325.1:131491602-131791602 GCF_042186555.1 Aquarana catesbeiana
CCTTGAGTTTCATGAAGGGTCAAATCTCAGCCCTAACAATTCTTTCAGAGACCAATTGCTTCTCAGTTCCTTATGAAGGCCTTCGTGGAGTGTCATTGACATTGTTCACTTTTTTTGTTAACTGTCTGTTTTCTCTCAGGCAGAGCGACACACCACAGTAATGGTGTTTTAAAATGGGTTAAAAAGGGGTGGACCAGCGCAGCATGTGTGCACTCCATTTTGCCTGACTTCTGAACTCGAGCTCCTGCTAAAAATAACAGCCAGCCATTCAGCTACTCTGCCAAACTTCAGCACCAGGGCACACAGCAAGTATTTTGGTTCATTGGGGGTGACAGCCACTTAAGTGTTTTGCCTTGTGCCAGCACTCCTCACAGATACTCCCCACAGATACTCCCCGAAGGGGACAGATTCGCTATGAATCCTTGCCCTTATCTTAAATTTCTACTGTCTTGGGCACAATCCTCGTTCATTTTTGTCAAGGGTTGAAGTTTTTGCAGCCATATTTTGCTTGTGAGACCAGCTTCCGAGGGTTCTTACTGGCTTGGAATGCCTGGGACGCAAACATGGATGCTCTTTCCACTCCTCCTTTTTGTGGGGCGGAGGGTGAGGCATCCAGAGGAACATCCTCAAGATGAGAAGGAAGCATTTGGATTAGGAATCTACCATGAGAAATCTCAAGGTGTGCGGCTGCCTGAAACACAGAAGACCTAAGTTGAGTTCCTAGCAGATGTGGTGCGGAAGGTACCAATCAACTTCATGAAACTTTAAGGGATTTTACTGGCTATTCTACACTGGTCTGTCTGTCTTCTGAGTCCCCCTGTCTGGGTGCAGTCAATGTCAGGGCTGTAACAAGCGAATGCTCTACTGCGCTCGCAATGGTTATCCCAGAGGTATACAGTGTAAATTGCTTGATTATCGCTGGTGGTCTTGCTGCCCTCTCAGGGCAATGGATATCCTCAGACTGAAAAACAACAAATAAAAAGAGAAGGGTGATCACTGATTGCATTTCATTTAAAAAAGATGCACCTGGAAATGGGCAAATGGGCAAGGGCCTGCCTTGTTGCATACAAATTGAAAGTGTTTAGGTTTGAGCTCATATTATATGGTTTTGGTAAATCTAAAGTAAAATTGTACAAGAAAATTGTATAATGTATGCCCACCCTAAGAGGTAGTTAATAAATTAAAAGTGGAATTTATGTCCCTAGAACACCTGACGGTGCTCCCTGCATGTTGGGCTTCTGTATGTGGCCAGGCTGTAAAAAAGTCCCACACGTGGTTTTGCCATACTCAGGAGAAGTTGCAGAATGTGTTTTGGGGTGTAGTTGCAAGTATGAATATGCTGTGTGAGAGAAATAACCTGTTTCAATATAACCATTTTGTAAAAGAAAAAAAAACAACTTTCTTCTGCAAAGAATAGTGGGAAAAAAATACAACTTCAAAAAACTCACCATGACTCTCAATACATTGGAATGTCTACTTTCCAAAAAGTGGTCCTTTGGGGGGTCTGGCACTGTCCTGGCTTGTTAGTGTGTCAAGAAATGAGCTGTCAGTACATCAGGTGAGATCATTTTTCAGTGATTGGCACCATAGCTTGTAGACTCTCTAACTTTCACAAAGACCAAATAATATACACGGATTTGGGTTATTTTTACCAAAGACATGTAGTGGTATAAATTTTGGCAAAATTTTTATGAAGAAAAATTAATTGTAACCGAAACTAAGAAAAATGCTTTTTTTTTTTTTTAAACAAAATTTTCAGTCTTTTTTCATTTATAGCCAGGGTGGATTTGATTTAAATCAAGTCGATTTTAAATTGTGCATTAAATAACTAGTAAAAAGCTTGATTTTAAATCAACTTGATTTAAATCATAATTTTTAAAGAGCAACTGTCGTCTCTGTCCCTCAACGGCTCCTCCTCTGACCCGCTGTTAAAGTGGTGTTCCGGCCGAAATTATACTTTTTAAAATAAAAATACCCCTATAATACACAAGCTTAATGTATTCTAGTAAAGTTAGTCTGTAAACTAAGGTCTGTTTTGTTAGTTTATAGCAGTAGTTTGTTATTTTATAAACTTACAGCAGGCCGTGGCCATCTTAAGTGTGGGCATCTGAAGCCAGACTGTATTTCTTCCTGGATCTCATCCTTGCAGATCTTGTACATGCTCAGTGCAGCACAAGCAGTGTAATAGGTTTCAGGTTAGGTCTCCATAGCAACGGCAGTGTCAGAGGAAGTTGCCGCCCCTTCCCAGAAGGCATTGCAAACAGGAAATGATGCGATGGGCCGCGGCCAGGGAGGAGGAAGTGAAAAATGAATACAGCAGATATACAGTAATTGCTGAGAAAAAAATAAAAAAATATCCAATTCGTTTACGGTGCACAGTTTAGTGAGGGATGCTGAAGAGTTGTAAAAGTGGGTGGAACTCCACTTTAACTCACTGACAGTCCCATTCACTTTAATAGGACGACTGGTGATGCGGCAATGACACAAAAAGGTGAGGGATGTGGCGGTAGCAGGTGAGTGGATGCCCACTAACAGGCGTTGCCATGAAAGATCTGAAATGACAGGTGCTCTTTAAATGTAAGGACTTTTTCTTGCTGGTAGTTAGAATCTGTAATATTTGCAAACAAAATGAAGGTTTCCTATTTAGAATAATAAGCTGTCGGGTTAGTAAACAGCGATATCAGAACCAATTCAATCATACTGAATGAGAGCTTGGATTCATTGAATGAGTTTACCAAAAATTTAAATATTGCAGAATATATACAACCTCATTCTACATTAACCACTTAAGGACCGCCTCATGCCGATGTACGTCGGCAAGGCGGCACGGGCAGGCAAAATCACGTACATATACGTGATCTGCCTCCCGCGGGTTGGGGGACCCCCCCCCCCGGTGCCCGAGGCGGTCCTCTTTTGTCCCCCGGCGATCGGAGGTGAGGGGGAGGCCATCCGTTCGTAGCCCCCCCCCTCGCGATCGCCGCCGGCCAATGGGAACATTCCTTTGCTGCTGTATGCTAAACAGCAGCAAAGGAAATTATGTCATCTCTCCTCGGCTCGGTATTTTCCGTTCCGGCGCCGAGGAGAGAAGACATCAATGTGAGTGCACAACACACTACACACACAGTAGAACATGCCAGGCACACAAAACACCCCTGATCCCCCCCCCCCCCCTGACACCAAGCAGTTTTTTTTCTGATTACTGCATGGTGTCAGTTTGTGACAGTTACTGTGTTAGGACAGTTAGGGTTAGCCCCCTTTAGGTCTAGGATACCCCCCTAACCCCCCCTAATAAAGTTTTAACCCCTTGATCACCCCCTTCACCAGTGTCACTAAGCTATCATTTTTCTGATCGCTGTATTAGTGTCACTGGTGACGATAGTTAGGGAGGTAAATATTTAGGTTCGCCGTCAGCGTTTTATAGCGACAGGGACCCTCATATACTACCTAATAAAGGTTTTAACCCCTTGATTGCCCCCTAGTTAACCCTTTCACCACTGATCACCGTATAAGTGTTATGGGTGACGCTGGTTAGTTTTTATTTTTTATAGTGTCAGGGCACCCGCCGTTTATTACCGAATAAAGGTTTAGCCCCCTGATCGCCCGGCGGTGATATGCGTCGCCCCAGGCAGCGTCAGATTAGCGCCAGTACCGCTAACACCCACGCACGCAGCATACACCTCTCTTGGTGGTATAGTATCTGAACGGATCAATATCTGATCCGATCAGATCTATACTAGCGTCCCCAGCAGTTTAGGGTTCCCAAAAACGCAGTGTTAGTGGGATCAGCCCAGATACCTGCTAGCACCTGCGTTTTGCCCCTCCGCCCGGCCCAGCCCAGCCCACCCAAGTGCAGTATCGATCGATCACTGTCACTTACAAAACGCTAAACGCATAACTGCAGCATTCGCAGAGTCAGGCCTGATCCCTGCGATCGCTAACCGTTTTTTTGGTAGCGTTTTGGTGAACTGGCAAGCACCAGCGGCCTAGTACACCCCGGTCGTAGTCAAACCAGCACTGCAGTAACACTTGGTGACGTGGCGAGTCCCAGAAGTGCAGTTCAAGCTGGTGAGGTGGCAAGCACAAGTAGTGTCCCGCTGCCACCAAGAAGACAAACACAGGCCCGTCGTGCCCATAATGCCCTTCCTGCTGCATTCGCCAATCCTAATTGGGAACCCACCACTTCTGCAGTGCCCGTACTTCCCCCATTCACATCCCCCAACCAAATGCAGTCAGCTGCATGAGAGGCATTTTCTTTATGTCCTCCCGAGTACCCCTACCCAACGAACCCCCCCAAAAAAGATGTCGTGTCTGCAGCAAGCGCGGATATAGGCGTGACACCCGCTATTATTGTCCCTCCTGTCCTGACAATCCTGGTCTTTGCATTGGTGAATGTTTTGAACGCTACCATTCACTAGTTGAGTATTAGCGTAGGGTACAGCACTGCACAGACTAGGCACACTTTCACAGGGTCTCCCAAGATGCCATTGCATTTTGAGAGACCCGAACCTGGAACCGGTTACAGTTATAAAAGTTAGTTACAAAAAAAAAGTGTAAAAAAAAAAAAAAAAATATAAAATTTAAAAAAAATAGTTGTCGTTTTCTCTCTCTATTCTCTCTCTATTGTTCTGCTCTTTTTTACTGTATTCTATTCTGCAATGTTTTATTGTTATTATGTTTTATCATGTTTGTTTTTTAGGTATGCAATTTTTTATACTTTACTGTTTACTGTGTTTTATTGTTAACCATTTTTTTGTCTTCAGGTACGCCATTCACGACTTTGAGTGGTTATACCAGAATGATGCCTGCAGGTTTAGGTATCATCTTATTATCATTCTTTTCAGCCAGCGGTCGGCTTTCATGTAAAAGCAATCCTAGCGGCTAATTAGCCTCTAGACTGCTTTTACAAGCCGTGGGAGGGAATGCCCCCCCCCCCCCCCACCGTCTTCCGTGTTTTTCTCTGGCTCTCCTGTCTCAACAGGGAACCTGAGAATGCAGCCGGTGATTCAGCCAGCTGACCATAGAGCTGATCAGAGACCAGAATGGCTCCAAACATCTCTATGGCCTAAGAAACCGGAAGCTACGAGCATTTCATGACTTAGATTTCGCCGGATGTAAACAGCGCCATTGGGAAAGCATTTTATCACACCGATCTTGGTGTGGTCAGATGCTTTGAGGGCAGAGGAGAGATCTAGGGTCTAATAGACCCCAATTTTTTCAAAAAAAGAGGACCTGTCACTACCTATTGCTATCATAGGGGATATTTACATTCCCCGAGATAATAAAAATGATTAAAAAAAAAAATGAAAGGAACACTTTAAAAATAAGATAAAAAAAGCAAAAAAATAATAAAGGAAAAAAAAAAAAAAAAAAAGCACCCCTGTCGCCTCCTGCTCTCGCGCTAAGGCAAATGCAAGCGACGGTCTGTCATCAAACGTAAACAGCAATTGCACCATGCATGTGAGGTATCGCCGCGAAGGTCAGAAAAAAAAAAAATGCCTTTGAAAAATCGCTGCGCAAATACTGTGTGAAAAAAAAATATGAAACACCCACCATTTTAATCTGTAGGGCATTTGCTTTAAAAAATATATATATATATAATGTTTGGGGGTTCAAAGTAATTTTCTTGCAAAAAAAAATAATTTTTTCATGTAAACAAAAAGTGTCAGAAAGGGCTTTGTCTTCAAGTGGTTAGAAGAGTGGGTGATGTGTGACATAAGCTTCTAAATGTTGTGCATAAAATGCCAGGACAGTTCAAACCCCCCCCCCAAATGACCCCATTTTGGAAAGTAGACACCCCAAGCTATTTGCTGAGAGTCATGTCGAGTCCATGGAATTTTTTATATTGTGACACAAGTTGCGGGAAAGAGACAAATTTTTTTTTTTTTTGCACAAAGTTGTCACTAAATGATATATTGCTCAAACATGCCATGGGAATATGTGTAATTACACCCCAAAATACATTCTGCTGCTTCTCCTGAGTACGGGGATACCACATGTGTGAGACTTTTTGGGAGTCTAGCCGCGTACAGGACCCCGAAAACCAAGCACCGCCTTAAGGCTTTCTAAGGGCGTGAATTTTTGATTTCACTCTTCACTGCCTATCACAGTTTCGGAGGCCATGGAATGCCCAGGTGGCACAAACCCACCCCCAAATGACCCCATTTTGGAAAGTAGACACCCCAAGCTATTTGCTGAGAGGTATAGCGAGTATTTTGCAGACCTCACTTTTTGTCACAAAGTTTTGAAAATTGAAAAAAGAAAAAAAAAAAGTTTTTTCTTGTCTTTCTTCATTTTCAAAAACAAATGAGAGCTGCAAAATACTCACCATGCCTCTCAGCAAATAGCTTGGGGTGTCTACTTTCCAAAATGGGGTCATTTGGGGGGGGGGGGTTTGTGCCACCTGGGCATTCCATGGCCTCCAAAGGCAGTGATTGGATTTCGGGGCCCCGTACGCGGCTAGGCTCCCAAAAAGTCCCACACATGTGGTATCCCCATACTCATGAGAAGCAGCTGAATGTATTTTGGGGTGCAATTCCACATAGGCCCATGGCCTGTGTGAGCAATATATCATTTAGTGACAACTTTTTGTAAATATATATATTTTTTTTTTTTTTTGTCATTATTCAATCACTTGGGACAAAAAAAATAAATATTCAATGGGTTCAACATGCCTCTCAGCAATTTCCTTGGGGTGTCTACTTTCCAAAATGGGGTAATTTGGGGATGTTTTGTACTGCCCTGCCATTTTAGCACCTCAAGAAATTACATAGGCAGTCATAAACTAAAAGCTGTGTAAATTCCAGAAAATGTACCCTAGTTTGTAGACGCTATAACTTTTGCGCAAACCAATAAATATACGCTTATTGACATTTTTTTTACCAAAGACATATGGCAGAATACATTTTGGCCTAAATGTATGACTAAAATTGAGTTTATTGGATTTTTTTTATAACAAAAAGTAGAAAATATAATTTTTTTTCAAAATTTTCGGTCTTTTTCCGTTTATAGCGCAAAAAATAAAAACCACAGAGGTGATCAAATACCATCAAAAGAAAGCTCTATTTGTGGGAAGAAAAGGACGCAAATTTCGTTTGGGTACAGCATTGCATGACCGCGCAATTAGCAGTTAAAGCGACGCAGTGCCAAATTGGAAAAAGACCTCTGGTCCTTAGGCAGCATAATGGTCTGGGGCTAAAGTGGTTAATGAGCTCCATTTCATGCTGAATAAACTCAATTATGAATGTATCTTTAACCACTCAAGGACCAAGCTTCTTTTTGACACTTGTTTACAAGATGAAATAATTTTTTTGTGCTAGAAAATTACTTGAACCCCCAAATATATATATTTTTTTTCCTAATACCCTATAGAATAAAATGGCGGTTGTTGCAATACTTTCTGTCACACCGTATTTGCGCTGCGGTCTTACAAGCGCACTTTTTTTTGGAAAAAATACACTTTTTTATTAAAAAAAAATAAGACAACAGTAAAGTTAGCCCAATTTTATTTTTATATTATGAAAGAAAATGTTATGCTGAGTAAATTGATACCCAACATGTCACGCTTCAAAATTGCGCCCGCTTGTTGAATGGCGACAAACTTTTGCCCTTAAAAATCTCCATAGGCGATATTTAAAAATGTCTACAGGTTACCAGTTTTGAGTTACCGAGAAGGTCTAAGGCTAGAATTATTGCTCTCGCTCTAACGATCAGGGCGATACCTCACATGTGTGGTTTGAACACCGTTTTCATATGCGGGCGCTATTCGCATATGCGTTCGCTTCTGCGAGCAAACTCACTCGGACGGGCGCTTTAACTTTTTTTTTTTTTTCTTATTTATTTTACTTTTATTTTTTTATTTTGAAACTGTCTTTTAAAAAAAAAAAAAAAAAAAGGGTTACTTTTATTCCTATAACAAAGAATGTAAACAACCATTGTAATAGAAAAAAAGCATGACAGGACCTCTTAAATATGAGATCTGGGGTCAAAAAGACCTCAGATCTCATATTTACACTATGATGCAATAAAAAAAAAAGTCATTTGATAAAAAAAGAGAAAAATTTCTCCTTTTTAAGAGCTATGGGCGGAAGTGACTTTTGACGTTGCTTCTGCCCTCCCATGCTAGGGAGCCGAGCGGGGGCCATCTTCCCCTCAGTCGGCAGCCAGGCATCCACGCGAAAAGACGCAATCGTCTCCGCCGCTACCGGCAGGTCCGGTAAGTGGCGGAGATGACCGGAGCACGGTGGGAGGAGGATGGACACCTCTCCCGCTGCCAATAAGTTATCTCGCGGTGAATCCGCCACGGAGACCACTTTTATCTCAAAGGGAAACGTGCGGCGCTCCTGAAAGTGCCAGGGTTATGCCATAACCCCAGTATTTAGCGCCAAAGTACCGACGTATGGGAACGTCGCTTTGCATGAAATGGTTGAATAGAGAACCATCGATAGATTTTTACTCAGTGTTTCATTAAAATTTGATAAAAATCAGAGAAATCTGATTTAAATCAAAAAAAGCTTGGAAAGCTTTGATATTTTTGCAAAAGAAGTACATTAATGCTATATTCGTATATGGGGAAGCTGGAATTTAAAAAAAAAAAAAGAAAAAAAAAAAAAAGTGAACAAAAGTGAACTTTTATTCTTTCAGCTCTTGCAAAACAACCCATTCAATGTAAAACAGAAATGCAAGTCAAAAGCGTGTGTGTGTGTGTGTGTGTGTGTGTGTGTGTGTGTGTGTGTGTGTGTGTGTGTATATATACATATGTATGTATATAATTTAAAAAAAATAATAATATAAAATTGGGGGTGTTCAATGATAGATACGCAAGTCCATTAAGGATTCCAATTCCAACGCAGGGGTTCAAACTTCATTTCGCAATCGTAAATTAAAAACATAACGAGCCACCTGGCTCTCTTGTCAGCAGTTCCTCTGCTTGCTCTCAACAGACTTCTTGATTTCTTCCAGCCTCCTGGACTCACTGGCTTCCTTTAGTCTCCCCAACTCTCAAAGCTGGCCAGCTTGTTCCAGTCTCTGGGCGTAGAATCCTCCTTACATGGGCTGCAGTCTCCCACAGGGCAAACAGTTTTCCTAACTGGGGTCTGTCTTCAAACCGCAATAAAAACCAGTAAATTCTGCGCTGCCCCTAAATAGCTGCTAACACACCACATATGAAATTAATGGTAACAAAACAAAAATGTAGCGCTAAAATGACGTGCCTAGTGCAATATGCATAGGTGAATTTCAATAGTAATGAAAACAGAAAGTGAGTTTAGAGTGAGTTAGAGCCCTTTCACACTGGGGCGGTTTGCAGGCACTATTGCGCTAATAGCGCCTGCAAACCGACCCAAAAGTGCCGCTGCTTGCATTCCAGTGTGAAAGCCTCGAGGGCTTTCACACTGGAGCGATGCGCTGGCAGGACGGTAAAAAAAGTCCTGCCAGCAGCATCTTCGGAGCGGTGAAGGAGCGGTGTGTATACCGCTCCTTTACCGCTCCTGCCCATTGAAATCAATGGGACGGCGCGGCTATACCGCCGGCAAAGCGCCTCTGGGGGGAAAACCGCCCCGCTAGCGGCCGCATACCGACGGTAAAACGCCGCTAATAATAATAGCTGCGTTTTACCGCCGACGCCGCCCCCCGCCCCAGTGTGTAAGGGCTCTAAGATATAACAAATCGTTCTGGATTGCCTAAAAAAAATGTTAGACATATAAATATGTTCTAATTTCATTTGCAATCTGTAAACTATATGTCAGATAAACATTGTGACGGACTAAAACAAAAAATTGCAAAATGTGTCCATAAACAGTTATTAAGTGCAACAGGTTCTCCGTGTAGATAAAGTTGAAACTCAATCTTGTAAATAGGTGAATAAACCAGATTGTGACGAAAACCACCACCAAGTGAAGGGGAGGCTTACCAGAGAGTTTGAACATGTAAGAGCATATGCTCCACGTGTCAAACTAGCTTGTATATTTTGGAAATGGCCCCAGATGATGTCCTGTAGAGACGAAACGCGTTTGGACGATCCTCACTGTTGCCTGTATCGATTTTATATCAGCGCTGTTTTTACCTTCAATCATGTGAGTGTCATTTCATTATATTAAATTTTATTTTATAAATTGAATTACACTATGGTCCCTTTTTGCTTTCTTTTTTGATAACCTTCCATATCTGAGGACATCTGAGTTTCGGGCCGTTTGCTGCATTACATCCCATGCGATTCTAAATTTAATCTTTGGGGGACGCCAGCCTGAGGACATCGATCCAGAGTCCATTTCCAATATATACAAGCTAGTTTGACACGTGGAGCATATGCTCTTACGTGTTCAAACTCTCTGGTAAGCCTCCCCTTCACTCAGTGGTGGTTTTCGTCACAATCTGGTTTATTCACCTATTTACAAGATTGAGTTTCAACTTTATCTACACGGAGAACCTGTTGCACTTAACTGTTTATGGACACTTTTTGCAATTTTTTGTTTTAGTCCGTCACAATGTATATCTGACATATAGTTTACAGATTGCAAATGAAATTAGAACATATTTATATATCTAACATTTTTATAGGCAATCCAGAACGATTTGTTATATCTAACTCACTCACTCTAAACTCACTTCCTGTTTTCATTACTATTGAAATTCACCTATGCATATTGCACTAGGCACGTCATTTTAGCGCTACACTTTTGTTCTATTTGTCTTCAAACAGCAGCAAGCTGCTCACACTCCACCTTTCACCACCTACTGCGCTCACCAGACCCTCGTTATATTGGCTGTGTGCACCTGGGCACACACCCTGCTGGCTGTCCACAACACCCGGACACAGGGTTGGAGATCCTGTCCCACCCAATACTCTTGGGGATCTCCAAACTACAGAGCCCCATCCGGAGATAGCAAATACTGGTGAAAGCTGCCCTGGCAGAGCAGTTTTCTCCATTTAACATCTATCCTCTGAAGCTCTGCAGTCAAAAGGCATACAAACTCAGTGCTTTTTTTTAACCCCATTTTCCCAGAGACAGGGACTCACTATTTTTTATATATATATATATATATATATATATATATATATATATTATAATGTGTGTGTATATGTATATATAAATATTTTTCTTTTTATAGGGTCAGTTAAGATGTGCATGTTCCCTTTTGATCCTTCTTTAATGGTACTGCCTTTTTTTTTTTTTTTTTTTGTACTATAGAGCCCAGAAGGACAGGCCAATAGCAAACCTGTTGTAAAAAGACAATTTCTTCGACGAGGAGAAGGGCTGGCTAGGTTTAAAAGTGGAAACAAGAAACTTCCCAAAGCACAAGAGATCAAAACAACTTCTCAAAAACTGTCAGAGACTGCAGTTCCTCCCAAAGCTGAGAAAGCTCAAGTCCATAGGAAGATTGCTGTGTCAACTAAAGAGCAAGGAGCAGAAATGAATGTTGGAGCAAGAAAAACAACAAATCAAACTGTGAAAGAAAAAAATGAGTTTGTTAATAAAAAACTGTTTAAAAACAATAGAGCAAAAAACAGAGTTGGTTTATCACATGGCCAGCAGGACAACAAATCTACCTCAAGTGGGAGAAGTTCTGTGACTCTGGAAAGACTTGCTAGTTCAGAAACTGATAAAGAAAATGCAGACAACTCTAAATCCTCTGAACCACTAAGGAGACAAGGTTCTAAGGTTAAAGAGACAGGAAATAAAGATAATTTTCCACAGATCAGTGACTTGCACAAAGAAAGTGCTAACCCAGTAGAATTTTCATTTGAAATCTCCTTCCAAAAGAGGAAAGCCCAGTGGCAGAAGGAGAAACAGAAGGAAAACTATGATTTAAATGAGTTCCTCCTTCTAGAACAGGCTGCTGACGACATATCGTTCTCCAGCAACTCCTCTTTTGTACAGAAGCTACTTGATCAAGACTATCTAATTGATAATGGGCAAGGCAGGTTGTCCTCCACTCCTGTTAAATTTGTAGAGAGGCATCAGGAGAAAGGGTTCAGCAATACTAGGAGTGCAAATGGTGGCAGATTGAACCAGAGATTTGAAGAGTCTGGTAGTGTTCTAAAAAATATCTATAGTACCTCTACTGCTGGGTTTGGTGAACAGACTCCGAAGAAGTCAAATGAAATAACCAAAGGTCCTGAAGTTGAAATGAAAATCTCTTCTAAAGATTCAGAGCCTGCTACAAGTGAGGGAGACTATGCGTCTTCAGCGGATGAACACAACAACTCTGGTTTAAGTGAAAATGAAGACCTGGAAAGTAAGGACAGTAGCCCAGAATATGACCCAAAAACTGATGAACCAAAAGGCCCCTCTAAAAAACTTAACAAGGAGACCAAAGGTAGAGATCTTGACCTGGACCTGTCAGATGGTGGGGATCAGGAAAATGAGGACACAACTTTGCTGGGAAATAGCAAAGCATCTCTAAAAGATGATGGCTCCTCTACTTCTAGTGAAAGTGAAGTTGAGTTTGATGACGAACGGACGTGGGATGACCTTGGCAATGTACCGAGCCTTAAAGGTGTTTATGAAAGCAGATTTGCCAATAAGGAATTTATTCCATCAGAGTATACCAGCAAAAGCCCTCCAGACATTCCAGACAATCCAGACAAAGCCATAACCAGGAAGATAGCATCAAAGAAGGGAGAGTCTATGAAGACTGGAACTGCTGGTAACCCTGACCCTCCGGCATCTGAACTGATGTTGAAACTGTTCCCAGCACTAAAGCCAAAAGCAAAGCCAGAATCTCAGGCTGTGTCTAAAAATGTACCAGCTCAAGAAGGCCCAGGTATGGTCATTTTTAAAGTAATATAGCAGTGCTATTGAAATGTACCTGTTATGTAGCAGTGTGCCACAAGGGAGGAAAGGCATTGGGTAGGTAAATACAACCAGTTTTGCATGTTGATAAAGGTTTTATCACTATAGCAGTGCAGGCAATTGAGCGGGAGATATCAATTTACAAAGAATTCTGATAAGCTGAAGGGCAGAGCAAACCAGTGAATGGAGAGAACAGGCAGAAGAAAATTAAGCCGACCAGTTCGAAATTTGTCTGGGTTCAGCAGGAACCAGTTGAATTTTAATTCATGCATGGGCAGGCTGGTTGTACTGAAGTCAATCTACCAGTTGTAGTACTTCCAATTGACTTCAGTACAATCAGACTTTTTTTTTTTTTTTTTTTTTTTAATCATTTGATCACTGCTGGCAGCTATGGCCGCAAGTAGTGATCATTATATTCTGACTGCTGGGAAACCTCCTGTTAGAATACAATAGCTTCAGAATCATCAATGCTGAATGTGTTGATCAAGCAATGTTTTTAATAAATGTTCTCCTCTTTCAGCCTGTGGTTGAAGGAAAGGAAATTGACTAATTTTTTTTAATGTACTTAAAATGTTTTTTTTCCATTGACCTTACTTTGTAGTACTGCTGTCTTAACACAGGACTCAAAATAAACTTAAACTTATTAAATTAGCCACAAGCATACTTATTCCTACTCCCCTCTTGAAACATGTAAGCAGAAACCTAAAAAGGACTAAGTAATTCGAGATTTTACTAGATTGCCCAGCTTAACCACATCCTGCTTGGCCTATAGCAGAATGACAACCGGGCGAGGGATCAGTTATCCTGAATGGGTGTCGTATGACGTCCAGCAGGATAAGCCGCTTGTGTGCGCCCTTGAGGTGTGTCGCTCTGACACACCGCATTTCCGATCTCGGTAAAGAGCCTATGACGTAGGCTCTTTACCATGTGATCAGCTGTGTCAAATCACAGCTGGTCACGTCGTAACTAGGAATTGCCGTTTTTATTGGCTTTTCCTCTATTGGCGCTGACAAGGCACGGGTACGGGAGAACTGGTCAGCAGCTCCTCCTGGCAGGAGGGGTCTGCGCTGATAATCGGTGCATGAATTAACGGTGCAGACCCATCAAGGGTGCAAACCAGGGATTTCAATCAGTGCCCATCAGTAATGCCTATCAGTGCCCGTCGAGAGAAAACATTCCTTTTTTACAAAATTTTATAACAAACCGAAGCTTCTTTTTCTTCAAAATTTCTTATCGTACATCACGGGACACATAGTAGTTACTATGTGGGTTATAGGCCACCTTTAGGTGATGGACATTGGCATGCACTAAGATAAAAAGGTGTTGGTCACGAGTAAAGATGTGCTGTGCTGAGCTCCACTGGAGCAATCCTTGCTGGGGCTAGTCATGCAGCCGGATCCATTCAAAGTGTCTTTTAGGCTGAATTGAATGGTACCCGGGCCTCATGTCTGAAGAAACAAGGTCTTGCCTGTAAACGCTTCTTTTTAGAGAGCTTGACCCCAGGATCCAGTACTTTCGGTGATTTTACTGGCGATGGTGCTATTACAGGCCCAGGATTGTGGGTTTCCGCGAGGATCCCCAGCTCCTGAAGGTTTAACGGAACCCACTGTGAAGGGTGAAGATTGGGTCTGTTGGTTTTATCACAGAAAACCCTGTGGCGGGAAAGGTAAGTGGAGTTTTTCTAAGAAATTTTTGAATTTTCTTATGAATGTCTCCTCCTTTAAGTTAGTAAATGTTGTCATGCTTATGTGTCACCACTGGGGGCTGTATAGAGCACATACCTTCTCACGCTTCCTCAGCAAGCTCACGATGTGTCCGGAGCAGCAGCCTCCATTTCCTCCAGCCAGCAGCAGACCTCCGGTAAGTCTTTTTTGAAAGAGAGGAGGGCAGCTGTAGGCAAAGGAGGGGGGCTTAGCGCGGCGTTGGCAGCATCCCAGTGTGGTCAAGATGCGACAGGTTCTTTTCCATTTCCTAAGACCCTCAGACTGAGGGACTAGGGGCAGGAGAAGACGATTCCCTCAGGGGACTGTGGTGAGGCTGATGACTCCTCTTTTGAGGTGTCAATTGCGGGAGAGTCAGCTTTCACTATCTGTAAGATTGATGGTACAATTTCTTGCTGAATGATCCACTCCACATTTATGTACCCTTAACTGAGTGTTTGGGTTCGCTAAAGCTTCCTCAAGCTGTGCATGCTTTTTCCTGTCCAGTCTTTATTGGGAACATTTTTTTGTATCTGGAGGATCACCCAGATGAGCATTATTTTCTATTCTAAAAAGTTTTCACACTTTATCCTATGGTAGAGAAAATTCACTAAGCAGGGTATACCAGCTATTAACGCTACTATATCCTTTGTGGGTAAGTTTGACTTGTCCGGCAGACATTACTCAAATACTTAGGGATCCAATGGATAAAAGGTTGGAATTCCTATTTAAAAAAAAAACAAAAAAACACTTTTTTCTCTGGCAGGTTGAGTGTCTCAGCCTGCGCTGACAGTAATTGGTTAATCGTTGAGAAACCAGTTTTAACAGGTGTTTAAGGTTATCCTGCTCAGCAGGTCCAGGATCAAGCTTTATGTTTGCAATAGTTGCTATGACAGATTGCGCCTTCGCTAAGCGTCATACAAGAAGCTCCTGGCTAGTCTTCCCTTTTGCGGTAAGATGGCTATCTGGGGATATTTTGGATAAATCCAAAGAATTTCTAGCAAAAGAAATAAACCCTTTTGCCTTTTAAGTGAAGGACTAATTGTATTTTTTTTTATTTCAAAGTTCCTTCTGTGCCAGGGGCATCAGCCTCCAGGCAGTTATGATGGCCTCCGCCGTCAGGTTCAAAGGGTAATCCTCAGGGTTAACCCCAGGAACAAAAGAGGTCTTGAGGAAGGAAGCCTACAAGATACTGTAGTCCCCTTATGAGGAGATGCCCCCGCTTGCTCAATAGGGAGAATTCTTCTACAGTTCTCAGGGATCTGGCAGAAGGAATGTCAAGATGAATGGGGGACTTCCTCAATAGCTCCAACGTACAAACTGGAGTTCCAAGAGTTTCCGTCTCCTCGTTTTCTCAGATCAAACGTTCCTAAGGATCCAGAGAATAAATCTTTCTCTCTAGCATTGGACTATCTTTTGGCAAAAAGTGTTCATGGTGGCCCCGTGTAAGTGCAGAGATTGGGATTTGGTTAAATCCAAATGGACATTCTAGATCTCAAAAATCTAAAATTCAATTGCTGAATATAATCTCTCCCTTTTTGCATGAAGATGCATATCTCCATATGCCTATTTCCTCGCTCACTAGTAATATTTTCTTTTAAAGTGGAAAATCTTCTTTTTCAGTGTGTAGCTCTCCTTTCCGATCTAGCTGCTACACCTCGAGTACAAGGTACTGGTTCCTTTTCTAGCCAGATTGAGGGTCCAAGCTATAAAGATTATGATTTACCTAGTCGATCTGTTCTTGTTAGACCAGTCGGTAGCCCGCTTAGACCAAAAGTGTGGTCACCACATTCGACTACCTGGAATATCTACAAATACTGTAGCTGCTGACTTTAAATAAGTAGACTTACCTGTCTTGGGTGCCCGCGATGTCTGACGCCCAAGGCCGACCCGTCCCTCAGCTCTCGGGTCCCGGCACCGCCATTCTAGGTAAGGGAAACAGGCAGTGGAGCCTTGCAGCTTCACTGCCAGTTTCCTACTGCGCACGCACGTGCGAGCGATCTGTGAATGGCCCCGTGGTTTTCTGGGAACACACACAGTTCCCAGAAGGCAACGGAGCCGCTCAGCTAGGAGCAGAACACGCCGCAGAATAGGAACAGACAGATTAGGAAGACTGCCTAGCAACAAGAGTTCAGGTAAGTTTAAAAATTTTTTATTTTTTAAATGTTTTTTTTTTTAATAGGATTTTTGGTGCAATTTTTTTTTCAGGGTGGCCCTCCACTTTAATGAAGAAAAAAATGAACTTAAATGATTTTAGCAAATGGCTGCAATATAACAAAGAGTGAAATATTTAAGGGGGTCTGAATACTTTCCATCCCCACTGTATATATAATATAATCTAATATATATATTATATTATATCTATAATTTTTTTTTTCTCAAACGCTTTTAAACTCAAAACTCTGCTAAATTTGGCAAAACGGACGTTTTAAACATGGGTTATTATCTGTCAAGTTAAATCGTTCAGGAGAGGTTGTAAAAATGTCCCGTGTACATTAAACCTTACTCTGTTCCAGATTTTCAAAAGTCTGTCCTGTTCATATAGTAACACGGTGACAACACTTTTTCTGTGCCTTGTATGTAACTGCAGTGCTGTCATCCTAGGAGACACTTTCTCAATGCAAACTCAAAGTGGATGTACTAACACACATTGCATTAGCTTGTTCAGCCTACTTTCTTCAGAGACCTGCCCACCTCAGTGACACAGCAATGATTATCTGTGCTTGTTCAGTGGCCCCATTGAGAGAAGTAGGAACCCGCAAAAGTACCAGCCCCAGTGCATAATTGTTCTATATAGTATTGACACACATCCTCCCTGAGCTGGACACTGACTTTTTAAAAGCTGTTCATGGCTTTTAAAGTATCACTAAACCCATATTGAAAAAAAACATCTAACAATAAATTATGTATTACATGCTGTTCATCCTCAGTCACTATGAGGTCATTTTCTGTATTCTGCAAAAAACCCGGTTGATCCTGCTGTTCTCTATCTCCACTTTTTGTCCATGTCCCCAGTTCAGCTAGGAATTTTGCAGCTGTGGTGGCAACTCTGCACATGCTCAGTTTTCAGTGAGTGTCAATACAAAGCATTTCCTCCCTATCACATCTGAGCAGCCCATATGACTATAAAGTCACACATGTGGGTGTATACACAGTGGTAAATGACAGCCCACTCCTTCCCTCCTCCATGCCCACTAACCAGCTAAACACAATGAGGTGGGATGTTGCATCTTGATTGATGGAGGCTTCACCCCTGTGCTATTCTAAGACACAGGCTGGAGGGGAGTGACACAGCCTGTGACTGGCAGAAATCTGCCCACACCATGTTATTGACAAAAAAATAAAGATTTATTTGCAAATATATATTTGTATAACCATTTAAAACCGTTTATTAATCTTAGTTATTTTTCCTCAGTATCCCAAAAGCTGTTTCTTTTATTTAGAACATGTGCCCAGCAGCAGAGGTCTAGAAGCTCCTCCTGCCACTGTTTTTCTACAGACAGGCAGGGAAAGAGCTGGATCTGTCAGCTGTATATTGATTAGGAACGAAGGTACTTAGATGTGTGGATTTTTTTTTTTTTTAAATCAAAATAATTAGTGCCATCATCCACATACAGAAAGAGAAGGGATAATGTAAATGAAAGTGGTTGTAAACTCTGTTACACCACTTTTACCGACAGGTAAGCCTATAACAAGGCTTACCTGTAGGCACCGTAAATATCTCCTAAACTTGCACAGTGTAGGAGATATTCAGTTTGAGCTGCTGCTGATGTCATCGGCGCATGCACACTGAAGAAACGGGCCGCTGCTGCAGTTTGCTGTGCCACGACCCAAGGCAGTATTTTCATTTGAGAGGGCCATGATTCACCATCACAGCTTTTAAAAATGTAAATTTTGTCTGTAATCTGCATAGTCTGATAGCTTAATCACAAGCATTCATTGGATGCACTGGTTGTTCGTACTTGTTTTCTGCAGTACCATTTATAAGCAGTGCTCCAGAAAATTAGTCCACCTATCTCTGGTGTGTGTGTGTGTGTGTGTGTTTGTTTGTGGCAGTAAGGTGGTCAACTGACATTAGGGTTTTGTTCTACTTTGAACGCAGACATATCACCAGTATCCTCCACATGACAGTACATACATCAAATGGCTAGGGATTTTTAACTCCCCCCCCCCCCCCCCCCCGCCCATATGCAGAGCAGCAAAGGGAAGTGTGCTGATTCCACCAGTCCTCCCCTCTTATCCATCCAAGGTGTTTGTATGTGATGTCACATACAAACACCTGGTTGAGAGGTGGACTGGTGAGGATCAGAAAAGGACATGTCACTGTTGCTTCCTTGTGCCACTCTGCATATTGGGAGATGGGCACTTCAGACGGGACACAATCTAGCCATCACTTGTCTGTGATTGATGGGTAGATCAGGATAGACGGGTTCGAGATATCACTTTATATAGCTGTAATAGGAAGGTTTACTCTACTACAGATTCTTTAATGAGGATTTAATATTTGAAGTTTTGATTATCAAAACGGGCAAATTTTTTTTTTAGGGTATCAAGGTGTACAGTGTCACAAAGTTACTATATACTTTTTTTTCATATGCTATGAGGATTATTGTTCTTAAGATGGCATTCAATGTACTTAAAGTTGATGTAAACCTGACATTCTATATTTTTTTTTTTTTTTTTTTTTTTAATGAAGACTTACTTGGTACAGTAGAGGATGTCAAGTTATCTGTGCCCAGTCTTGCCACAGAGAGTTAATCCAGCTCTGAGCAATCCTCTTGTCTTTATGTAATAAGATAAAAAAACGACACACAGATAAGTTTGTGTTACCACATCCCCCACTGCTTTGACTGACATCTCATTTCTTTATCTCATGAGCGGCATGAGAGAGAGAGGGTGTTACGATTCCAGCTTAACATTTCCTCTCCTTTCTTCTCTAGCTCTTCCAGGATTGGCTGCTCCACCCCTCAGCATGATTGGGCATGCTGAAGTCATGTGGTGCCTTTCCTGAGTTTTTATTGGATGTTGCTCAAAACTCAGGAATAGGAGAGTCTAGAGTTGTACGGGGAGTCTTGTGACATCACGACTCCACACACCGAGCTCCGGCAAAGAGACTAGGGTTGCCACTTGTTCGGGATTCACCCGGACAGTATGGGTTTTGAAACAGGTGGTAAGAGACCCGGGCACATTATTCATTTCAGACCCGCCAGTGGCTCCCTGTGCCATCAGTGCCTCCATGTCTCCTCGATTTTGGGTCCGCAGCGCCTGAGCGCTGCTTGATTTCTGCTCCTGCTCAGCTGTCAGACTCAGAGTGCAGGACGGGAGTCGGGACACAGAGGCAGAGGCGGAGCCTCCATGATGCTGGCCGGGTGCTCTCCTCGAATCCTCTGGCTGTCTGCAGAAGTGACAAGGAGGTGGGCAGAGCCTCCCCATTCCCTGCTGCTCTGGAATGTGTGCAGAGATCGCGCTGGGACTGCAGCCAAGCTTGTAAGGTAAGTTTTTACCATCCATGTCAGGATTTCAAAGTACCCTCACCTCTCCTCCCCCCCACCATACACTATACAAACATACACCCCCCCCATACACCATCCATATATACAGTCCCCCCCCATACACCATCCATATATACAGTCCTCCCCCCATACACCATCCATATATACAGTCCTCCCCCCATACACCATCCATATATACAGTCCCGTCCCCCCCCATACACCACCCATACTGACACCGTCCTCTGCCCTACTGACGCCGTCCTCTGATCTTCTATACACTGCTCTACTGGCTGACAGTGTCCACTTTTAAGGTAGGCTATTTTCTTATTTTAACTGACATTTCTTTTATTAATCGAATAATATTTATGCTTTTGTTTTATTTTAACCATGCCCCTTTAAGTCCCCCCCCCCCCCACTGTTAATGCAATTTGGCCACAGCCACTGTTCACCGTACCACACCTCATTACTACTCTCTTTGGGTAACCCAAGGTATTTTACAATCCTATAGTGTGTACTACAAAAAAATTGTTGTGCGCCGCAAAAGTGTTCAGGTTTGGCTTGAGGAAAAGGTGCCAACCCTAAAAGAGACCCACCCATCAATTCCAGAGTTTTGTGGGTGGGTCTCAGAGTTCAGCTCCTACTGCTGAAGGGGGTGACATTTGCAAGGTAGGGATACATGCAGGAGGTTTGCGTATGTATGTATGTATGTGTGTGTGTGTGTGTGTGTGTGTGCGTGTGTGTGTATTTAATCAATGTAAACGTGTCCCCCAAGGTATCAACAGAATAGTAAACCGCACAGAGTTATGGCGACAATCATGAGAGTAGTATTTCCAGGAAACACTGAAGTAGTCAGATAGTTATACCTTCATCATCTATCCAGTTTGCCCAGATTTGATCACATTTCTTAGGACCGTTGCCACTAGCATAAGTTAGCTTATACAGTATCGCACAAAAGTGAGTACAATCCTCACATTTTTGTAAATATTTTTTATTATATTTTTTTCAGGTGACAACAGTGAAGAAATGACACTTTGCTACAATGTAAAGTAGTGAGTGTACAGCTTGTATAACAGTGTAAATTTGCTGTCCCCTCAAATAACTCAACACACAGCCATTAACCATTTCCAGCCCAAGGCTGTCATATGACGTCCTTGAATTTCAGTGGGAATATCTGAATGATACCTGCAGCTTTTCAGCTGGCGATTCTGTGCACCGTAAGAATGATCATAGCGGCAGTTCACCTGCTAGATCGTTCTTACAGACGACAGGAGGGGACATCCCCCCCCCCCCCCGCCACCCTCTGGTGCTTCTCCGGGCTATCGGGGACCCGGAGAAAGAATCGACCGCCGGCAGATGACGTTCATAGAGATTTCCGGTGACCGGATGGTCACCAGTCGACTCTATGACCGTCGGAGGCCCAGGCGCGATGTCCGGGTCACGCTTGTAAACAAAGCTGTGATTGCAGCTGGAAAGCATGGGATCGTGAATTTTTTTTTTTTTTTGATCTCATGCTTTCCAGCCTGGAGGAGAGATGTGGGGTCTTATTGACCCCACATCTCTCCATAAAGAGAACCTGTCACTATTCCTTTTTACATTCCTTGTAATAGGAATAAAAGTGATCAAAAAAAAAAAATTAAAAGAGAAAATTTAAAGCGCCCCTGTCCCCGGTAGCTCGAGCACAGAAGCTCGTGCACACGTAAGTCCCGCCCACATATGTAAACGCCATTCAAACCACACATGTGAGGTATCGCCGCATGCGTTGGAGCGATAGCAATAATTCTAGTACTAGACATTCTCTGTAACTCTAAACTGGTAACCTGTAAAAAAATTTTAAAGCATCACCTATGGAGATTTCCAAGTACTGAAGTTAGGCTCCATTCCATGACTGTGCGCAATTTTAAAATGTGACATGTTGGGTATCTATTTACTCGGTGTAACTTCATCTTTCACATTATACAAAAAAATTGTGCTAACTTTACTGGTTTTTGTTATTTTTTGATTCATGAAACCGTTTTATTTCCAAAAAAAGGTGTTCGAAAAATTGTTGCGCAAATACCGTGCGACATAAAAAGTTGCAACAACCACCATTTTATTTCCTAGGGTATCTGCTAAAAAAATATATAATGTTTGGAGGTTTTGAGTAATTTTCTAGCAAAAAAAAATGTGTTTTACATGTAGAAGAGGAGTGCCAGTATAGGCCCGGTATGGAAGTGGTTCATGTCTAAACTGCTGGCAACAAAAGTGAGTACACCCCTAAGTGAAAATATCTGACAGCTGCATTCCGATGCAATCAACTTTATTGAGATTAAAACCAGTCCATGCAGCAAACAGAGGTAAAAAGGATCAGCTGTAGCTAACATGTTTCACACCATACTGGTGCATATTCATAGCTCAGCTATCACCCTAGACTTGGACAGTTTTCCTAACTGGTCTTAGAGATGCTCGTAAGCTGAAATCCTCATCAGTGAGACGTGATCTGATAGACCAAGATGTGGTAAACTAGTATAGTAACTTTTGTATGCTCCTGGTATATTTCTATACATTTGGTCCAGAATGTTTTTTTTCCCCCTTCGTAGAGAAATTCATATTTTTATAGAATTAAGCAAATACTGTCTTCAGCACTGATTGACTAAAGTCTTATCGAATCAAACCCCTTCTGTATACATAATCAGCTAAATGTTACCAGTCGTTTTTGTTTATTACAAGTCAGTAGCTACAAAAAGTGTAGCTGCTGACTTTTAATAAACATACACTCACCTGTCCCATGTGGTCACCCGAATTGTCGCTTCTCTCCCTCTCCTTTCCCTGATGCTGGCATTTTAACTGTGGGCACCCGCTGCTCCTGCTGAATGGCCTGGCAGTCTTCTGGGACCTGTGATGTCCCAGAAGACTGCAGGAAGGGAAGGGGAGAGGAGAACTAGGCGATCCAGTTGGAAGTGGGAGCGAGTACCTGTCAAAACTGGGTAGCCCCTCAAAAAAAATGACATGCCAAATGTGGCAGAGGAGGGGGGAAGGAGTGCTTAAAGTGGAGCTTCCCCTTTTTGGGCGGAGCTCCACATTAATAATATCATGTAACTTTTCTAGAGCTATCTTAGTATTTGGGGATGGAGGTATGTACACAGCAGTGATTATGACCATAGTAAACTCCCTCAATATTAAAAACAGTCGCTGTATTACAAGACCTGCAAGCAATGTGTCAGTTTTGTACTTTATTTATTTTTACTTTTTTTTTTTGTTTTTTTACCCTAATGCAGTGAGTGAATGCATTGAGGTAAAAAAAAAAAAAAAAAAAATAACATTCCACTAGCTCTCCCTCACATTCGTAACGTGTGTTTTAAGCTCCCAAATTTCGAGAGCAACAAACCACTGCACCTGCACTTGTAAACTGGGAGAGGTCGATGGACCTGACTAACAGATTGAAGCTATACTCCTCCCAAAATAAAGCCATACTTATTAAAGCGGTTGCTTACCCTAATTATACATTTTTTACCTACAGGTAAGGCTATAATAAGGCTTACCTGTAGGTAAAATTAATATCTCCTAAACCTGTAAGGGTTAGGAGATATTCACTTTGCATGCAGCCGCTGATGTCAGCGGCGCATGTGCTGCGAATGCACGGCTGAAGGTCCGACAGATACTGCTGGACCTTGCCAGGAAGAAAACTTCCACACGCATGTGGGATTAGATACCGACGCCTCGTTCTAAGGTAAGTATTTCATAACGAGCTAGTATGCACTGCATACTAGCTCATTATGCCTTTGCCTTACAGTTTTTTTTTCCCTGTGGGTATACAACCACTTTAATTATTTTAGAACAGTTTTTTTTCCCTTTTTATACAAAAAAAAAAAAAGATTATACATAAATGAATAAAAGCTGACTGTTAAATGTTTTTTTGCCCGAGGGCTTGGTTTGTTAAAATGAAAGACTTACTGGCTGGAACATTACATTCCTAACAATCATTTCTGTGTTGTAGTGGATTCTGCTCGATCACAGCTCTTAAAAGAAAAACTGGTTGAATTGGAAACCGAGATTGAACGATTTAAGATAGAGAATGCTTCGTTGGCAAGACTACATGAGGACAAAGAGAAAACTTTGGAAACGCTCAAGTATGTTTGTTTTTTTTTTTTTCTTGTATAGTATGTTTGTTTGTTTTTTTTTTTTTTTTTATTATGCTAGCTTATAATCTTCTATAGTGGCTTTCCTTCAATATGTGAAATCATCTTTCAGGATAGCTTGCTTGAGAGATAATTGGCTCCACCTTAATTGGAAAACACAACCCAGAAACAGATTAACTCTGTTTCTGGGTCTGTTTCTGTTTCCCTACCTACTCCCTTCAGTTGTTTTTGTTCTTGCCTGGTGATTGTGGTTATCGGGCCCCCTCTCTGGAGGCTATATCTAGGTGTGCCTGGTTAATATAGTCTCTTACCAAGAGGTTGTCTTTTCTTTGCAGGTATTTGCCTCCTGTGGGGTAGGGCAATTCCTGGGCCCAAGCTGCTAGGTCAGGTAGGATTGGTGCACTTCAAGGCCCAGAATTGCGTTGTGAAGGTTCAGAAGATGAAATCCCTTCGCTCTGTGGTGGTCTTCCTTTATTAAGGGGATTTCCTGGCCTCCATAGACATCAGGGATACATAGTTACATGTTCCCTTTTGTGCCGGGCACCAGCACTTCCTTTTGGTGTTGGGGGCACACATTATCAATTTGTGGCTCTCCCCTTTGGTCTGGCCTCCCTTTCCTGGGTGTTTACCAAGCTGCTTGCTCTGTTCCTAGCATTACCGAAACAACGGGGGATTCCCCTGATAGGCTATCTGGAGGACCTTCTCCCATGAGCGAGGTCTCATTCTGCACTGATGGACAACGTGGCAATTAGTATGTCCACTCTGCAGGAGTTTGACTGAGTTCTGAACCTCAAGAAGTCTGCTCTGACCCTGACCAGGCATCTGGAATATCTGGGTCCAATTCTCGACTTGGTGCGGGCCTAGGTGTTCCTCCTGCCGGACAAGCTTTGGAAACCGTTTTGTTGCTGCTGTCCCGCAGGAGGTCTTCACTGCACTTTTGCATGCAGGTTCTGGGCCTTATGGTGTCTACCTTTTTGAGATGGTCCCGTACGTGGCGTTCAATACGAGGGTCCTGCAGAAGGAAATCTTATCTAAGTGGGACATGTCTCCTGTGTCCTTGGACAGTAAAATCCCCGTGGGATGATTGTTCAGGACCACCCTCCTCTGGCTCTGTTCTCTATCTTTTTGGGCTGGGAAGTCCTTTCTCCCTCTCCATTAAAAGGTGGTTAAGACAGAAGCTTGTCTGACTGGGGGGGGGGGGGGGGAGCTCTGGTTCAGAGGTTGGTTCAGGAATGTCGGAAAGCCAGTAGGCAGAACTTCACATGCCAGCTCTCTCCATTGTTTACATTCTGATTGTAGAAAACTGGCAGGCGAACTACTTCAGCCATCAGATGCTGAATCGAGGAGAGTTGTCCCTGCGCCCAGACTAGTTTAATCAAATCTTTCTGCTTTGGGGCACCTCAGACATCAATTTTCTGGCATCCTATCTCAACAGTAAGGTGTAGAGATTTGTGGCGAGAGCAAGGGATCCCCTGGTGGTGAGCCATTATCAATTCATTTACGCCTTGCCCCCTCAAGCTCTCCCTCGTGTGCTGCGCAGAATAGAGGTCGAAGGGTTCCTGGTCATTTTGATGGCTCTGGAATGGCCTAGTTGACCCTGCCTTCAGCTGTCATTGTGCTTTTTCTGGGCATCCAGTGTGTCCCTGCACCTTTTGAGGAGTGGGCCCCCTCCAGACAAACCTGCCCTTATAGCATTGCTATATGTGCTCCAATTTGGACTCTGAAAACTATAGAGTTATGACCACAGTATACAGAGGAGCCTCTATTTAGAGCCTGTGGGAGACTTTGCCAGGATACACTGCAGCTAATCCCCTCTTGACTGCACACATTCCTGGAGTACCCAGATGCCTATTGCAGCTCTATCCCTGTACATGTACATCTAACACCCTCACGGTATCTGTCCTATCTTCCAGGATTTGTCTTCTCTTGGTACTACCATAGTGATCAGTCAGAGGAAACGTTATGGAGATTATAATGCTTCCCCGAAAATAAGACCTAGCGTGATCGTCAGTGATGGCTACAATATAAGCCCTACCCCTTAAGCCCTAGTTAAAGTCCTTGTAGGTCTTATTTTCAGGGTAGGGCTTATTTTTGGGGAAACAGGGTAGGGCTTATTTGGGGGGTAGGGCTTATATTGCAGCCATCACTGACAATCACGCTAGGTCTTATTTTCGGGGAAACAGGGTATATAATACACGGATCATGTCCTACCCTCACTAGTCATTCTGCCCAGTGTGTAATCCATGTATGGTGGGCTGAGTCCTCCTTCCCATCTCATCCTATTGGTCTTCCTTCCCATCCACTCTTCCTGGCATCAGCCTGGGTTCTGAAGAGTAGTCTCTCTCCAGAGAGGACAGAAGAGACCAGGCAGCAGGAGCCTTAGCCTGAGCTTTAGCTTGGCCAGCTCCCCCTGCTGATGCCACCCCCCACCTGGTTTCTCCCAAATCTCAAGGAACATGAATAAATTTAACAGCTTTGTTAGCAACTACAAGTTCCAGTGTTACTTTTTTTTTGTGGAATGTCTTGTATGGTAAGAACACACAAGAAACCTAGTGCTGAAATACTTCCCTCCCCCAGCTGTCGTTAATGACAGTGCTGGTCTCTAGAATGCCCCTGCTGGCAGACATAAGCACTGTCAATCACACTTAAATTATGTATTTGTCTCCTTGATAGCAGAGTGGTCAAACAGCAGTAGGGTGGGGACCGGAGGCTAGCTGCCTGATCTTGCTGCTTGGCAACCACTGAAAGGATCAGAACAGGACCAAGTGCTACATGCTCTTGGTTCCTTTGGGGATTAAAAAATAACTATGTTGAAGTGCTATTACTTCTTTAACACAGTTTTACAAAATGCTGTGATCTGCTCCAGTCAATGTAAGTTTTTATTTCTCCTAATAGAAAAGAAGTTGCAGATTTTGAGCAGCAAAAAGCCAAGGAGCTAGCCAGGATTGAAGAGTATAAAAAGGAAGAAATTAAAAAGCTCCAAAAAGAGCGGAAGGTGTTTGAAAAATATGCCAGCGCAGCACGAGCAATGCCCGACAAGAAAGAGCGAGAAGAGATCCAGGTGAGAGCCAATGGTTGGCAGTCCTGGTGTTGCAATCTAAGGAGATGTTTAGGCCCTTTTACTATTACTGTGCTTTGTTCCTTGTTTCAGAAATGTACAATTGCAGTTGCCTTATCTTTTTTCTCAATGGCCATGATTCCCAATAGTTGCATAAATAAAGTGTATGCCCCACCTCCAAGTGATTGGACACTGGCAAATAGAAGTGTGGCAATGACCAGGATATCCCCTCCCATTACCAGACTTGCCTCCAGTTTTTTGCTAGTGATGGACTTGTGTCTCTCTGCTGAGTGTATCTGTTCTGCTTTGATGGACATATTTCTACTTGAATTGCCTTTCTCTGCTAAGCTTCAGTGCTTGATAGTAGTGGTATTTTTCCGGATCAGTCCCCATGGATGTTTATATCCCTAAGGGACAGTACCCAATTTTAAAACAGGGATGGCCTGTAAGCTGCATTCGCACTAGATCCCACATGTGACGTATACGGTAGCAGGTAGTTGCATCTGTAAATTAACTGGTGAAGTGCTGTACAGGTCCAGAGCCATGGTCTGCTGAGGCAGAACCCAGTCACTGAAGGCCTTGAAGAGTGGGTATGATCATCTTGGAGCTTGTAGCAAAGCTGGAAACCGGCTCAATCTTCACGTCTGCAAGTGCCCCTTGTGGGGATCCCCTGTGCTTGCTCTGCATCTTCGGGTGGCTTGTGCCATGTCATGGATTGTGGTTCCCCACCGTGCCTAGAGAAGCTGCGGGTCCTTGTTGGTTCAGCATCACTATAGGGCACTGTGTACATACTTGTTGTGAGGGAGTTGATTCCTTATGGCCTGGTGGAGATTTAGCACAGTGGTGGCCTGGTGCCAGGTGTGCTACTGCATAGCCACAGCTGGGAGACTGTGCTGGACATACATGGGAGCCATGTTGGAATACCCCTCTTTTCCTGTGGACACTAGCTGAGCAGAACATGTATCCCAGAGCTCCATCACCCTAGGCCGTGGCATGAATGGGGAATATCGAAGGCTAAGCAGTGGGACACTAGGAGGCTACTCCTTCCCCGTTACTGGTGCTCATATTCAGGATTGTAGTGGTGTCCCATTGTGGTCTTGGAAAGCAAGGCGGATCTGGCACCAAGGGGATTGGAACCAGTAAGGTTCAATGTAGAGAAATGTAAAGTAATGCAATTTGGGGCTAAAAATATGAATGCAAACTACACGCTAGGGGGAGAACCTTTTGAGGATGGAAAAGATCTGGGGTTCCTAGTAGATAACAGACTCGACAATAGCATGCAATGCCAAGCCGCAGCCAGCAAAATATTAGCATGCATTAAAAAGGGTATTTATTCAAGAGCTAAAACTATAAAATAATTCTGCCACTTTGCATATTTCTGAGCCACATCCAGTTCTGGTCACCAGTCCTCAGGAAGGATGTGCTGGAACTGGAAAGAGTACAGAGAAGGGCAACAAAACTAGTAAGAGGACTGGAAGACCTCCAGTTATGAGGAACGATTACAAATATTAAACCTATTCTCCCCGGAGAAGAGACGCTTAAGAGGGGATATGATAGCGATATACAAATATCTCAATGGTGATTCCAACACTGGGAGGAAACTATTCAGTCTCAGGTCACTCAAGAAGACATGTGCCCACTCCATTGAAGTTGGACAAGAAGTGGCTTAACCTTAAATTGCGTAAGGAGTTTTTTTACTGTTAGAGCAGTAAGGATGTGGAATTCCCACAATCGGTGGTTTCAGCGGCAAGTGTTGCTAATTAAAAAAAAAAAAAAAGCAACTTTTGGATGGGGATTTTATTGAACACAATATACAGGGATATGGGAAGTGGTAAAGACCTAAATAGACACACAGACACACACACACACACACACACACACACACACACACACACACACACACACACACACACACACACCTGGATGGACCTATTGAAAATGGGAGCAGGCTCTACAGTGTTGTCCCTTGCAGTACTCCCAGCCGAAACATCCTAGAAAGAATACATGTCTTTTCACTTGAAGTCTGTTTTTGAGATTTATGAAAAATCACTTTAAACTTTTCAAAGCAGAGAACCATGCACCAAATTGTTTGCTTTTTCCTCTAAGCAGAACACCTTCCTCTGTACAACCTTCTGACTTCAACAAAGTCCCGCCCACCTGATTTCCCTCCCTACAATGAGAGGTCCTTTTTTGGCTACAAAGGTCCTCTCGTTAAAGCAGTAGAAAACAAGCAAACTTAGTTCCACAGTTGGGGAAGTAAAGTCCAAGTAATGGTGCAAAACCAGAAACTGAGGGATAAGATACACATTTGTGCTCAGGGCCGGACTTATCATTGGGCTTGACTGGGCTCAAGCCCACGGGCCCCGCGGGCCCCAGCCGAGTGTACTCGGCTATACTCGGCTAGTTCCACTCACAGTCACGCCTAGTCCCGCCCTATGATGGCCATAACACAGGGACTGGGCGTGACTGTGAGCGGAGCTAGCCGAGTACACTCGGCTATGTATGTCGGCGCTCGGCTCCACTCACAGTCACGCCCAGTCCCGCCATTGGACCTGTGTTATGTCCATCATAGGGCAGGACTGGGTGGAACTGCGAGAGGAAAGCCAACAGGAGCCGAGATACACAGGACCGGCTCTGTGGATCTCGGCAGCGCCATATTTAAACTGCAGAGACACTGACAAGTCTGCGCCATATTTAAACTGCAGAGACACTGACAAGTCTGCGCCATATTTAAACTGCAGAGACACTGACAAGTCACTGCAGTTTAACTGCAGCCTGGGTAAGGCTGCAGATGGACACTGATAAGGCTGCAGATGGACACTGATAAGGCTACAGATGGACACTGATAAGGCTGCAGATGGACACTGATAAGGATGCAGATGGAGGCTGCAAGGCTGCAGATGGACACTGACAAGGCTGCAAGGCTGCAAATGACACTGACAAGGCTGCAAGGCTGCAAATGACACTGACAAGGCTGCAAGGCTGCAAATGACACTGACAAGGCTGCAAGGCTGCAAATGACACTGACAAGGCTGCAAGCCTGCAAATGACACTGACCAGGCTGCAAATGACACTGACAAGGCTTCAAGGCTGCAAATGACACTGACAAGGCTGCAATGTCACTGGGCAAGGCTGCAAATGACACTGGACAAGCATGCAGATGGACGCTGTGCAGGGCTGCATTGATGAGCATTTAAATGTAAGTTTTTTTTCCTTAAAATTCCTTAAACTCTTATCTTGAGGTTTGCTGATTGGTTATTGGCAGTTATGTAGTGCCTCGTTTACTGCCATTGAGAAAACCTGTCTGCATTAGACAGTGATGTAATAGCGGACAAATGATATCAGAGTGGAGCGCTTAAAAGAAAACTAAAGGTTTAAGGTAATGTATAGAAGGTAGGGCCCGAAAGTGACTCAAGCCCAGAGGCCCCCACCACCCTAAGTCCTGCCCTGTTTGTGCTTCTTTTTGGCCCAGAATGTTAACTTTAGTATGTTTGCTTTAAGAGGGAATCCCAACTTAAATGAGCCTCTGAAAGTGGAATCTGTGAGTGGAAAGGGAAAATTACACGTTCTTCACGAGTTCTGTAATCTGTTTGAATGCCCCACTGTGATTGTCTTTAAAAACCTATGAATGTTGTAGATATTTGCATCTACTTGTATAGGAGTAACATACACCGATCAGCCATAACATTATGACCACCCTCCATAAACTGTTGAGGCAGACTTCACTAGACCTCTGAAAGTATGCTGTGGTATCTGGCACCAAGCTATCAATATCAAATCCTTTTAAGTCCTGTAAGTTGCGATGTGGGGCCTCCATGGATTGGACCTGTTTATTCAGCACATCCCACCGATGCTGTTGTGTTCCTCGAACCATTCTTAAATTCATCTGACCAGGCTACCTTCCATTGCTCCATGGTCCAGTTTTGCTGCACATGTGCCCATTGTAGACACTTTTGGCTGTGGACATGGTCAGCCTGGGCATTCTGACTTGTCTGGGGCTACACAGCCCAATACACAAAAAACAGCACTGCACTATGTGCTCTGACACCTTTTATTGGAACTAGCATTAAATTTGAAGTATAGGACATTTAAAAAAAAACCTACTCCTCTCTATGGATGTAGCCTTGGTCCAATGCTGCAGCTGTCCCCACCAGCTGCAAGACTGAGAACTGAGTAATCATATGATCGCTGATTGCTCAGTTGTTGGTCTTCACTGAGCAGAAATGGTGACTGTCAATCACAACTTTCTGCTCTGCCCTTTCAGTGCTCACTGGAGTACTGGGGTGTGGAGGGGACAGGAGAGGCCAGCTCAGGTTCTCAGCTACGTGGTAAGAGGCTGAGCAAGCTGCTGATCAGACATCTGGCCAACTTAAAGTCAAGAACTTTCAAGGGCATGCATCGGCTCTGTGACGTCAGCTGGCCGTGGGCTTTAGCCCTCTTTTGGCTAAATCTGGGTCACAGGAGTGCAGAAATAATTGTGCTCCTGTGATCCAGAAGAGAAGTATGGCCAGAAAAGCTTTGTTTTTTTTTTTTTTTTAAACCATTTGGCTACAGTAGCTCTTTTATTGGATTGGACAACATGAGCCAGCCTTTCCTCCCAAAGGGCATCAGTGAGCCTTGACCACCCATAACTCCGTTGCTGATTTGCTAGCTTTGTTTCCTTTGGGCCACTTTTGGTAGGTTGTGACCACAGTAGACCAGGAACACCTCACAATAGCTGCAGTTTTGGAGATACTCTGACCCAGTTTTCTAGCCAATACAGTTTGGACCTTCGCTGAAATTCTTACACTTGCCCATTTTTTTCTGCATTTTTTGCAAATTTTAACTTCAGGGACAACAAGTTCTCTTGCTGCCTAAAAATTCCCACCTACATTCAGATACATATGTTATGGCTGATCCGTGTATAATTCAAGTAGATCAATGAATACTTGAGCTATGGGCGGTTAGTAGACTTTCACAAGGAACATATCTACACCTGCATTCACCTCTTCCTTTTATATTTAAGAATTTAAAGCAACAGATTAAAGAACTACAAGAAGAACTAAAGAAGAAGGAGACAAAATGGTCTACCACTCACGTGCGCCTCAGAAATCAAATAGAGACCTTGACAAAAGAGAATACTGAACTTCGAGAAGAAATAAAGTTTATGGAAAAAGTTCGTTTGGAATCTTGGAAGAAAGCTGAAGTAGGAGAAAGCAAAAAGAAAAGTGACGGACCTGGGCCACTTTTGAGAAGAGCAGAATCTGTTGTAAGTGGCTTTTGCCATAAACGGGAAGATCTTTCATGTGCACAGCATAAGATCGTTGCCAGTTTTCAATTGATTCTTAAGTACCACATAGATCCATTAAAGTGATATTAAAGTCTCTTTTAAAAAAAAAAAAATAACCATGTTATACTTACCTGCTCTGTGCTGTGATTTTGCACAGAGCAGCCCAGAGCCTCCTCTTCTCAGGTCCCCTGCTGGCACTCCTGGCCCCTCCCTCCTGCCCTGTGCCCCCACAGCAAGCACCTTGCTAAGTGGGCACCCAAGCCAAGCGCTGCTCTGTGTGTCAATTTAGACATTTGCCCCCCCCCCCCATTGGCTCACTGACTTTAACAGCAGCGGGAGCCAATGGTGTCTGCTGCTGTCTCAGCCAATGAGGGAGTCTCTTGTGCAACATCTGTGGATCGAGATTGGGCTCAGTTAAGGCTTGGGCTTACCAGCAGGTCAAACCATAATTAAGGATTTGATCAAAGATTTTTTGGGTACAGCACTGGATCAAGATGAGGCTCAGGTAAGTATAAGGGGTGGCTGGGGGGAGGTGCACACAGAAGGCATTTTTATCTTCATGCCTTAGAATGCATTATTAAGATATAAAAAAACTTCTGCCTTTTAGAACCACTTTAATGAATAAAGGTGTTTTAGAGAATGAAGTAGGCTTTTAACTGTGCTAACACTTAATCCTGCTAAATTGTTATAAATGTGCTACTGCCCAGTAATCCCCCTAACATCATCCACACATTTGAGTAGATATTGCCCTGACATTTATTTAAATATGGGTGCTGCACCAGTTTAAAATGTGTTCAGGATTATTTATAATCTATTCACTACTGCCTTGAGATCTACACACCATGACCTTTCTAAGGGGTCTAATGGGTGACATCTACTTTTATTATAGTTTACAGGGATTGCCAAACCATAAGCACCCAGGTCAGCTTTGAAATTGCTGGTGGAAGATCTTATAATTGGAAACCCTGAGATGCATAAAAAGCTAGTGAGAGGTTCATGCAATATTGTTCCAGCCATAGTCGGCATAAGCATTAACTTTGTTCTTTATTGGTAACCTGTCAGAATACAGTCTGGTGAAAATTTTGTATTTGCATTAATTACTTTTCAGAGCCCCCTCCATATGTTAAAACAGAGGCGTACACCTGTTCCTGAGTCAGAAAAGAACACAAAGGTCCTCAGAAGTCAGTCTCCAATTAAAGGTGGGTCTGTTATTCTGTTATTGTATAATTATTCTCCAAATCTAAATGCTGCTCATTACTACACATAAAGCTCAACTCCCTTTACAACTGAACACAAATGTAATTTTAGAATGATTGTATCCCATAGGAATCTTGAGAAATGTGAAATTAACTTTTAATGACTATAATGTATTTAATTGCATAATGTTTCCAAAACTGTACATAAGTTCTATAGGGACCAGTGTTTTGCTGCTGATTTTTGTTTGTACTCAGCGTCCAACAATAGTCAACCAGCATTGATAGTTTCCAGGAGCTATGATACCATGTCCTGGTGAAACCTTTCAACACGTTCGTAATAGATTGCACCTAGATTTTTGGGAAAGAAGTCAGAATGTAAATGCTGAAAATAGTCTTCAGGGATATGTTGCACATCATGGTCTTGTATGATGTATGTTTGTCAACCAGCTAAATGTAATTTGGTGCATCGTAGTTGCCAAGAATATTCCTTTTTTTAAACCGGAACAAGTTTTTTATTGAAGTAACAGTAGATCATAAAATCCAATAGTAATTACATTTCAGAAACTTCATAGTTACATAGTTACATAGTAGGTGAGGTTGAAAAAAGACACAAGTCCATCAAGTCCAACCTATGTGTGTGATTATGTGTCAGTATTACATTACATATCCCTGTATATTGCGGTCATTCAGGTGATTATCTAATAGTTTCTTGAAGCTATCAATGCTCCCCGCTGAGACCACCGCCTGTGGAAGGGAATTCCACATCCTTGCCGCTCTTACAGTAAAGAACCCTCTACGTAGTTTAAGGTTAAACCTCTTTTCTTCTAATTGTAATGAGTGGCCACAAGTCTTATTAAACTCTCTTCTGCGAAAAAGTTTTATCCCTATTGTGGGGTCACCAGTACAGTATTTGTAAATTGAAATCATATCCCCTCTCAAGCGTCTCTTCTCCAGAGAGAATAAGTTCAGTGCTCGCAACCTTTCCTCATAACTAAGATCCTCCAGACCCTTTATTAGCTTTGTTGCCCTTCTTTGTACTCGCTCCATTTCCAGTACGTCCCTCCTGAGGACTGGTGCCCAGAACTGGACAGCATACTCCAGGTGCAGCCGGACCAGAGTCTTGTAGAGCGGGAGAATTATCGTTTTATCTCTGCAGTTGATCCCCCTTTTAATGCATGCCAATATTCTGTTTGCTTTATTAGCAGCAGCTTGGCATTGCATGCCATTGCTGAGCCTATCATCCACTAGGACCCCCAAGTCCTTTTCCATCCTAGATTCCCCCAGAGGTTCTCCCCCAGTGTATAGATTGCATTCATATTTTTGCCACCCAAATGCATTATTTTACATTTTTCTACATTGAACCTCATTTGCCATGTAGTCGCCCACCCCATTAATTTGTTCAGGTCTTTTTGCAAGATTTCCACATCCTGCGGAGAAGTTATTGCCCTGCTTAGCTTAGTATCGTCTGCAAATACAGAGATGGAACTGTTTATCCCATCCTCCAGGTCGTTTATGAACAAATTAAATAGGATTGGTCCCAGCACAGACCCCTGGGGGACCCCACTACCCACCCCTGACCATTCTGAGTACTCCCCATTTATCACCACCCTCTGAACACGCCCTTGTAGCCAGTTTTCAATCCATGTACTCACCCTATGGTCCATGCCAACGCACCTTATTTTGTACAGTAAACGTTTATGGGGAACTGTGTCAAATGCTTTTGCAAAATCCAGATACACCACGTCTACGGGCCTTCCTTTATCTAGATGGCAACTCACCTCCTCATAGAAGGTTAATAGATTGGTTTGGCAAGAACGATTCTTCATGAATCCATGCTGATTACTGCTAATGATATCATTCTTATTACTAAAATCTTGTATATAGTCCCTTATCATCCCCTCCAAGAGTTTACATACTATTGATGTTAGGCTAACTGGTCTGTAATTCCCAGGGATGTTTTTTGGGCCCTTTTTAAATATTGGTGCTACATTGGCTTTTCTCCAATCAGCTGGTACCATTCCAGTCAATAGACTGTCTGTAAAAATTAGGAACAACGGTCTGGCAATCACCTGACTGAGTTCCCTAAGTACCCTTGGATGCAAGCCATCTGGTCCCGGTGATTTATTAATGTTAAGTTTCTCAAGTCTAATTTTAATTCCGTCCTCTGTTAACCATGTAGGTGCTTCCTGTGTTGTGTCATGAGGATAAACACTGCAGTTTTGGTTACTGAAGCCCCCCGATTCACTCGTGAAGACTGAGGAGAAGAATAAATTCAATACCTCTGCCATCTCCCCATCCTTTGTAACCAGATGTCCTTCCTCATTCTTTATGGGGCCAATATGGTCTGTCCTCCCTTTTTTACTGTTTACATACTTAAAGAATTTCTTGGGATTTTTTTTGCTCTCCTCCGCTATGTGTCTTTCATGTTCTATCTTAGCCATCCTAATTGCACCCTTACATTTCTTATTGCATTCTTTATAAATTCTGAATGCTGTGGATGATCCCTCAACCTTGTATTTTTTGAAGGCCTTCTCCTTTGCTTTTATATGCATTTTTACATTGGAGTTAAGCCATCCAGGATGTTTGTTCGCTCTTTTAAATTTATTACCCAATGGGATACATTGGCTAATGCCCTTATTTAATATGCTCTTAAAGCAAACCCATCTCTCCTCCGTATTCTTTGTTCCTAATATTTTATCCCAATTTATGCCTTTTAGCAAGGTTTGTAGTTTAGGGAAGTTGGCTCTTTTGAAATTCAGTGTCTTTGTGTTCCCTTCATGTCTCCTATTTGTGTGATTTATACTGAAACTAATTGACCTGTGATCCCTGTTACCTAAATTGCCCCGTATTTCCACATCTGTTATCAGGTCTGTATTGTTGGTAATCAGTAGATCTAGTAATGTTTTATTTCTAGTTGGTGCGTCTACCATCTGACCCATAAAATTGTCCTGCAAGACATTAAGGAACTGGCGAGCCTTAAATGAATGCGCGGTTCCCTCCGCCCAGTCTATGTCTGGATAATTAAAATCCCCCATTATGATAACACTTCCCATCCTTGCTGCTAATCCAATTTGTGATAGGAGATCCGTCTCCACTTCCTCCCTCAGGTTAGGGGGCCTATAGCATACTCCCAGTATTATTTTCCCCTTAGCTTCATCCCTTTGGAGCTCTACCCATAAAGATTTCACCTCCTCCCTAGCCCCCTCAGTGATGTCATCTCTCACATTCACTTGTACATTATTCTTGATATATAGGCATACCCCTCCCCCTTTTTTACCCTCTCTATCCTTGCGGTATAGGGTATACCCTTGAATGTTTGCCAGCCAATCATGAGAGCTGTTGAACCAGGTCTCTGAAATTCCCACAAAATCCAAATCCTCCTTGTACAACAGTATCTCTAGTTCACCCATCTTGTCCGCCAGGCTCCTGGCATTGGTGAACATGCCACATAGTTTAGACCGGTCGCATATTGTCCTCGTATTGGGTGTTTCAAGATTGCAACTTGGACTTGCTACTATACTCACCTTGTGTTTTTGTGCTTTGGTTAACCTACCACTAATGCCCCCAATACTACCCTCTGGAATATCTTCCGCGCTGGCTATCACTGTCTCTGGACCCTCCCCCCCATCGCCTAGTTTAAAAACCCCTCTAACTTTTTGGCCATCTTCATTCCCAGCAGATCTGCACCCTCCTCATTTAGGTGCAGTCCGTCCCTTCTATAGTACCGGTTACCGACTGAGAAGTCGGCCCAGTCCTCCAGGAACCCAAACATGCTTGTCAAGTAACAGGTGCTACGACAAGATTGTACTCAAAATAGCCAAGAATATTCTTAACGACTTTCTGGAATGCTTTTGAGGTGATTTTCTCTGACTCCACTAACATCTTTAAAACATTGGTATTGATGATGTATCTGGTCCGTGGGCAAACAAAATTCCCTTCCTTAAAGGAGATGTACAGCCAGAGCTTCTTTGGCTGTACTTCTCCTATGGATCACAGGAGTGCTGTTCATTTTGCACTCCTGTGATCCGTTTTCCGCAAAGAGCGGGCTGAAGTCTGCTCTCTGCTGATGTCACAGAAGCTGGTCCAGGCTATGCGTCATCACAACTGCGGAGACGGGATCCGCCAGATCCCTGCACCAACACCAGGCTCAGCCTCTCAGTGAGCCGCTGAGAGCTTGAGCCGGCCGCCCCCTCCACAGCTCAGCGCTCCAGTGAGCGAGGAGGGGACAGATCAAAGAGCTGTGACTGACAGTCTGCAGCTCTCTGCTCACGGAGCTATGAGAACGGAGCGATCAGCGGTGTTTGATCGCTCGGTTCTCAGTGTGGAGGCGCTGGGGGACAGATGCAGCATTGGACCGATGCTGCATCCACCTAGGTAAGTATGAATCTAAAAAAACTCCAAACCCATACTTTAACCACTTCAATACCGGGCCTATTCTGGCACTTCTCTCCTACATGTAAATATCATAATTTTTTTGCTAGAAAATTACTCAGAACCCCCAAACATTATAAATGTTTTTTTAGCAGACACCCTAGGGAATAAAATGGCGGTCATTGCAACTTTTTATCTTGCACGGTTTTTGCGCAATCATTTTTCAAACGCCTTTTTTTTGGAAAAAAATACGGTATCATGAATTAAAAAATAACAAAACAGTAAAAATAGCCCAATTTTTTTGTATAATGTGAAAGATGTTCGGCCGAGTAAATAGATATCTAACATGTCACGCTTTAAAATTGCGCACCCTCATTGAATGGCGCCAAACTTCAGTACTTAAAAATCTCCATAGGCGATGCTTTGAAAATTTTTACAGGTTATCAGTTTAGAGTTACAGAGGAGGTCTAGTGCTAGAATTATTGCACACGCTCTAACGAATGCGGCGATACCTCACATGAGTGGTTTGAATGGCGTTTACATATGTGGGCGGGGCTTACATGTGCGTTCGCTTCTGAACGCGAGCTACCGGGGACAGGGGCGTGTTAAAAAAAGTTTACATTTTTTTTTTTTTTTTTGATCACTTTTATTCCTATTACAAGGAATGTAAACATCCCTTGTAATAGGAATCTATTGTGACAGGTCCTTTTTATGGAGAGATGCGGGGTCAATAAGACCCCACATCTTTCCTCCAGGCTGGAAAGCATGAGATCTGAAAAAAAATCACCGATCTCCTGCTGACAGCCACGATCGCGGCTTTATTTCCAGGAACCCGGGCGTGACGTCATAACGTCGCGCCCGGGCCTCTGATGGTCATAGAGATGATTGGTGACATCTGGTCACTGGAAATCTCTATCGTCGTCATCCGGTGCCGGTCGATTCTTTCTCCGGGCCCCCGATGGCACGGGAGAGCCCAGAGAAGCACCGGGTGGCGGCGGGAGGGGACGTCCCTTCCCGTCGCCTATAAGAATGATCAGTCGGCGGAACTGCCGCTATGATGGTTCTTATCGTGCACAGAATCGCCGGCTGGACAGAATGATATCTGGATGATGATGCAGGCATCATTCAGATATCCCCTAACCAAGTAAAGGACCTCATATGACGCCCTTGGTATTGAAGTGGTTAGAGAAGTACAGCCAAAGCTTTTTTGGTGTGGATCACAGGAGTGCAGTCCGTTCTGCACTCCTGTGACACGTTTTCAGACAACAGCTGATAGTCACCAGCTCTCTGCTCAGAGCAGTGGGGAGAATTGAGCGATCAGCAGTGTTTGATTGCTCAGTTCTTGCCCTTAAACACAGCGGGGGACAGAGTATTGCATCGATGCTGCATTCACCTAGAGTAAGATATTTTTTTTTATTTTTTATAAACATACTTCTCTTTTAATCTTGGATCCGTTATTCATGGAAACGTCTGTCTCAAATAACAAACATTCACCTTCCTTGTTTGTTGCGTTCTCAAAATTTTTCATCAGTCCGAGTTTTATGTGAAGCGGAGGCAAAAATATCTTTGTTGGGCCAACAAGTGATTCATGTGCCATGTTTTTCTTTCCTGGAACCAAATTCTTTCAGAGCGACCGTTTCATTTTAACATAATGTGACACTCTTGTATGAGGCTGGGTGCACACCATTGCCAATTGGATGCGGATTCCCCGCATCCAATTCGCAATAGCGGGAGATTTTAACTGGCTCTCTATGGAGCCGTTTCACATATCTCCGCAGCAGGTCCGGTGCGTTTTGCACAAAAATGCTGTGCGTCTCTTGGTCCGTTTCAGGTCCGAATTCAGCCCAAAATTCGGGCTGAAATCAGACCTGAAACTGTGAACCAGAACTGCGGCTCATATGTGAACCCAGCCTCCCTGTCGCATTCGCATATGTAACAGTACTTGGTATGTCCGAGCTGCATGTAAGCAGCAGTGTCACTACGTTTAGATCTCCACAGGTATTCCATTTGTACTTGGTGTATAGGATGTACTTCAACAACCGTTCTTGTGTGTTTCTTTCATAGCCAAATAGGTATTTTAAATTGCAAAAACAGATTTCTATAAAACGGTACTTGATGGGCTAAATTAAGAGTTATTTTCATGATTAGCAGCCAAAAATCTACAGATACACTAGGAAGGTCAAGAAGACAAATCTTCGCTGTCCAGTGTAAACTCCTACATATCAGTCTGTGTGGATTGACCTGGCACCTGTATTTCCTGTAGGACTGTCCTCAAGGAGTTTCCGACAAATGTCACTAGGTGAATCTAGTATATCTGAGCCAACAAGAGTGAAGATACCAGAGCCAGCAGCCAGTACCATTTCCCAGGTAAGGAGTTTAATTCCGTAGTACATTTTCCGTTGGTACACATTTCTCTTACAGTAAGTCACTTTCACTTGTCAATGCATTTTTTCTTGTTGGTTATATTTTTATTCAATAACAAACAGCATGATAACTTGTAAAATGCATTTAATTGCAGGGTTCTGACAAGCTGCTGCCTACAGAAATGAAAAGTGAGAGTTTTCCAGTGAAAGGAAGCGATGATGTTCAGGGGGAAGTATCATATCCAGATGGGAAGGTGAGCAATCTCCTTTATGTACTGATAGTAAATGTCTGTATATGTGGCCAAAATCAGATCGCCATGTGTGGGGCTTAATGCCCAGCAACTAGGTAGCTAGTAAACGTTTGTTTGTGTGTGTGTGTGTGTGTGTGTTTATATAAATAGATATAGATAGATATAGATAAATCGATCGATATATATAATAAAATCACGGTGGATATAAAAAGTCTACACACCCCTGTTAAAATGTCAGGTTTCTGTGATGTAAAAAAATGAGACAGAAATAAATAATTTCAGAACTTTTTCCCACCTTTTAATGTGACCTATAAACTGTACAACTGTTGTTGAACGACAAACTGAAATCTTTTAGGTGGAGGGAAGTAAAACTAAAATGATATTATTGCATAAGTGTGCACACCCTTAAACTAATACTTTGTTGAAGCACCTTTAGATTTTATTACAGCACTCAGTCTTTTTGGGTATGAGTCTATCAGCATAGCACATCTTGACTTGGCAATATTTGGCTACTCTTCTTTGCAAAAACATTCCAAATCTGTCAGATTGCGAGGGCATCTCCTGTGCACAGCCATCTTCAGATCACTCCACAGATTTTCAATTGGATTCAGGTCTGGTCTCTGGCTGGGCCATTCCAAAATTGTAATCTTCTTCTGCTGAAGCCATTCCTTTGTTGATTTGGATGTATGCTTTTGGGTCATTGTCATTCTGAAAGATGAAGTTCCTTTTCATATTCAGCTTTTTAGCAGAAGCCTGAAGGTTTTGTGCCAATATTGACTGGTATTTGGAACTAAAGAAAAATGGCCCCAAAGCATGATGCTACCCTCGCCATGCTTCACTGTGGGTATAGTGTTCTTTTGGTGATATGCAGTGTTGTTTTTGCAGCAAACATATCTTGGAATTAGGGGCAAAAAGTTCAACCTTGGTTTCATCAGACCATAACAAATTTTCCCACATGCCTTTGGGAGACTTCAGATGTGTTTTTTGCAACATTTAGCCAGGCTTGGATGTTTTTCTTCATAAGAAAAGGCTTCTGTCTTGCCACTCTACCCCATAGCCCAGATATATGAAGAATACAGGAGATTGTTGTCACATGTACCACACAGCCAGTACTGTAGTAGTATTCCTGCAGCTCCTTTAATGTTGCTGTACGCCTTTTGGCAGCCTCCCTGACCAGTTTTCTTCTCATCATTTTATCCGTTTTTAGGGACATCCAGTTCTTGGTAATGTCACTGTTGTGCCATATTGTCTCTACCTAATGACTGTCTTCACTGTGTTCCATTGTATATCTAATGCTTTGGAAATTATTTTGTACCCTTCTCCTGACTGATACCTTTTTAACAATGAGATCCCTCTGATGCTTTGCAAACTCTCTGCGGACCATGGCTTTTGCTGTAGGATGTGACTAAGAAATTGTCAGGAAAGACCTACTAGAACAGCTGAACTTTATTTGGGGTTAATCAAAGGCACTTTAAATGATGGCAGGTGTGTACTGACTCCTATTTAACATGAGTTTGAATGTGATTATTTAATTTAATTCTGAACACAGCTACATCCCCAGTTATAAGAGGGTGTGCACACTTATGCAACCACATTATTTTATTATTTATCTTTTGTCTCATTTTTTTACATCACAGAAACCTGACAGTTTAACGGGGTGTGTAGACTATTTATATCCATTGTGTGTGTGTGTATATATACATATACATACATACATACATACATACATACATACATACATACATACACAGTATCTCACAAAAGTGAGTATACCCCTCACATTTTTGTAAATATTTTTTTTATTATATCTTTTCATGTGACAACACTGAACAAATTACACTTTGCTACAATGTAAAGTAGTGAGTGTACAGCTTGTATAACAGTGTAAATTTGCTGTCCCCTCAAAATAACTCAACACACGGCCATTAATGTCTAAACCGCTGGCAACAAAAGTGAGTACACCCCTAAGTGAAAATTGGGCCCAAAGTGTCAATATTTTGTGTAGCCGCCATTATTTTCCAGCACTGCCTTAATCCTCTTGGGCATAGAGTTTAACAGAGCTTCACAGGTTGCCACTGGAGTCCTCTTCCACTCCTCTATGATGACAACACTGATCTGGTGGATGTTAGAGACCTTGCACTCCTCCACCTTTCGTTTGAGGATGCCCCACAGATGCTCAATAGGGTTTAGGTCTGGAGACATGCTTGGCCAGTCCATCACCTTTGCCCTCAGCTTCTTTAGCAAGGCAGTGGTCGTCTTAGAGGTGTGTTTGGGGTTGTTATGGTGGAATACTGCCCTGCGGCCCAGTCTCCGAAGATAGGGGATCATGCTCCTGCTTCTGTATGTCACAGTACATGTTGGCAATGAACTGTAGCTCCCCAGTGCCGGCAGCACTCATGCAGTCCCAGACCATGACACTTCCACCACCATGCTTGACTGTAGGCAAGACACACTTGTCTTTGTACTCCTCACCTGGTTTCTGCCACAAACGCTTGACACCATCTGAACCAAATAAGTTTATCTTGGTCTCATCAGATCACAGGACATGGTTCCAATAATCCATGTCCATAGTCTGCTTGTCTTCAGCAAACTGTTTGTGGGCTTTCTTGTGCATCATCTTTAGAAGAGGCTTCCTTCTGGAACGACAGCCATGCAGACCAATTTGATGCAGTGTGCGGCGTATGGTCTGAGCACTGACAGGCTGACCCCCCCACCACTTTAACCTCTGCAGCAATGCTGGCAGGACTCGTACGTCCATTTCTCAAAGACAACCTCTGAATATGACGCTGAGCACATGCACTCAACTTCTTTGGTCGACCATGGCAAGGCCTGTTCTGAGTGGAACCTTCTCCTGTTAAACCGCTGTATGGTCTTGGCCACCGTGCTGCAACTCAGTTTCAGGGTCTTGACAATCTTCTTATAGCCTAGGCCATCTTTATGTAGATCAACATTTTTTTTTTTTTTTTTCAGATCCTCAGAGAGTTCTTTGCCATGAGGTGCCATGTTGAACTACCAGTGATCAGTATGAGAGAGTGAGAGCTATGACATCAAATTTAACGCACCTGCTCCCCATTCACACCTGAGACCTTGTAACACTAACGAGTCACATGACACGGGGGAGGGAAAATGGCTAATTGGGCCCAATTTGGACATTTTCACTTAGGGGTGTACTCACTTTTGTTGCCAGCGGTATAGATATTCATGACTGTGTGTTGAGTTATTTTGAGGGAGCAGCAAATTTACACTGTTATACAAGATGTACACTCACTACTTTACATTGTAGCAAAGTGTAATTTCGTCAGTGTTGTCACATGAAAATATATAATAAGATGTGCGGGGTGTACTCACTTTTGTGAGATGAGATATTGTTGAAAAAAAAAAAAAAAAAAATATATATATATATATATATATATATATATATATATATATATATATAATATATATATATATATATAATATATATATATATAATATATATATATACATTTTTATTTTTTACACACTTTTTTTTATGTTAAGGTAGCTAGTGGAGCTTCAGTTTACAGAGCTCAATAGCTCAAACTGAATTATACCCAAAAAATAAGCAATTTAAACCTGGCAGGGCTTTCAGCCCTTCTCCACTCAATCCAAACCTAAAAAAAAATACTTTAGGGGCATATTTATATACCGATGAATGAATGGGTTTTCTTCAAGCATTCACTAGTGGTGAATTAATCACTGTAAATTAAAATACATGCATCAGAAAGATTTACCTGCAGTGAATGTTTGAATGCTTAATTCACTGTTTTATAAATATACCTCCTAAGTGTTTGTTTTTTTATTATACATATAGGGCAAGAATTATATATGTGTGAATATATGAAGACTGTATGTGAAGAAAAAATCAGTTTAAAAACATCAACACATTATAGTTTCCATTTAAGGCTGCTGAAACAAACTGCTGGAAAGGACCTGTCCTACTAAAGATGATTTTCTATAGTTCCCTTGCATAATGCTGTTGGGACCCTGCATGTAATGGAAAGTCTTGACTGATGCTATGCTGAACATTTGTCTTATATTTAATATACAAAACCCAACTCCTTTTTTTTTATAAACTATTTGCTGTTAGTTACCAACAGTTGAAGGATGCTATAACACTGTTCAGATGAAAGCTTCTTGAATTGTCATTTTTGCAACCAGAAGAGTGTAGTGGCAACATAGACTTAACCTGCTGTGACCTAGCAGTAATAATGGGGTATTGATTTACAGGCAAAAAAAATGCAAGTTGACACATTAAATGGATTCAGGTGGGCAGTTCAAGTAAGGCATTCAAGATCTGCTGTAGCTGCAAAGTCCACTGATATGTAAGTGTATGTTAGGGAAATCTGCTGGACGTGAAATGGCAACTCATAAGATTTAGAATATTTGGTCACCTGTCCAGGACCAGGACCTGTCCATCCCATCAATTGGGTTTGTTTTTTTGGTGTTACAGATGTTAATTTCTTTCACTGTAGGTAGAGAGAATTTTAAAAAATGGCTGCCACGTTATATTATTTACAAATGGGACACAGAAGGAAGTGAGTGCTGATGGAAAGTCCACAACTGTGACTTTCTTTAATGGAGATGTCAAGAAAGTGATGGCAGATCAGAGAGTGGTAGGTACTTGTCTTAATAATATATTTTGTTATGGCTCTGTTTTGTAGTATTCTTATTTTCCTTTTTTGCTTTCAGATTTATTACTATGCTGATGCCCAGACTACACACACAACATATCCTGATGGAATTGAAATACTTCAGTTTTCTAATGGACAAATAGGTGAGTGAGTGTTTTTACAAGGCTCCTAGCCTATTTATTTATAAGGTCTATTTAGGGTTATTCACAAAGGATAATGCATACACATTTTGGTACTTGCTTGTAAAGAAGTGTAGTATTCGCTGCAGGGATTCTGCCACATTTTTTACTGTAGTTAAAATACAAGTCAGCAACATTCACCACATTCAAATTATTGCAAATGTTGCAGCTGTCTGCCCTAATCCGTTTTTAACATTGGCTGATGGAAAATCATTACTTGCTGTGCACCCAGTTCTGGACCTCAAATCCTTAAATTCTTGTCCAGATTTTCTGGATGGAATTATGAGATCGTTTACAGCCTCTCTGCATCAAGGGAACTTTTATTGCCATAGTGGACATGAAATATCTGGAATTCCAAGTCCACAGTATTCCATCCCCATTAGAAATGTCACTTTCCAGTCTGGGAGCCATGCAACTGTCTGTCTGTGCATGGGATGGGAATCTTGGGGTCTGATGATGGTTCCCTTCAGGGCAGTTTTCCTTGCAGTTACATTTTTTTGGAACCTTCAATATGACGTTTTCATTGCGGGACATGTCAGTCCTGTCTCTGGACAGAACAATTTGTGTGATACCAAGGGCCAGGCTGTCCCTGTCCTGGCGGCTTCGGAATTGGTTTCCAACATCAAGGAACACATTTCTCCCTGCATTTTGAAAAATTCTGAGAGACCAGCTCATCAGGTTGGGGGTAGCTGTTGTTGCAGTGGATCTTCAGGTTGCTTGTCTATCTGTCCATTGTTGGACCAACCTATTGGGTCATCTGATTCACATCCAGTCAAACACCACAGCAGTGGAATACATCAGTCAGCAGAAAGGAACAAGAAGTTTCTGTGCACCAAAAAAAGTAGTAGAGTGAGTCCTGTCTTGCAAAGAACATGTTCCAGTACTTAAAGTATAACAAAAGTAAGGCTCTATTACTCAGTGTAGTCCCCTAAAGGTACTCACGGAATAGTTGTGGATTAAGGGCATTCAGCATGTCTGCTATGAAGGAGTCGCTGTAACTTAAGCTGGCCAAAGATGAGTCAGTTGACTCCTCATGGATCCATCAATCCAAAAAGTGGAAAAGCCTCAGTCCAGAACAAGTCAAGTCAAGGAATACAAGTACAATGAGGCAAATGAAAGAATCAGAAGAGGTGAAAAAATAAGAGGAAAAGAAATGGCGGCAGAGGGGAATGGAAAAGAGGTTTGGGACATAAACCCCACAGGCTTGAATCAAAGCAGAGGAGATAACTAAAGTGTAGTCCGGGGGAACAGCAGGCAAGGTGTAATGGAGCTATGGCTCCCATAGTTTGAGATATCGGTCTCTAAGAATATTAGACATTTTTATCATTGATCAACAGTGTGGTCATGCAGTCTGACTGCTTGCAAGGAAACAGAGTTTCCTCCAGGCGTTGGCTATAGTTTGCACTCTGCAGTGGAATAAAGTTTGTAATAGAGCAAACGTTCTGGACCGCTGTTACAGTGGGGCAAAAAAGTATTTAGTCAGCCACCAATTGTGCAAGTTCTCCCACTTAAAGCGGGGTTCCACCCAAATTTTGAACAATATCTGTATGTATTCTCTTCCTTGCCTAGATGCTGACATGCCATTTAAAAAAATTTAAATCGCCGTAATTACCTTTTATTTTTCTATTCTTCTTTGCACTTCCTGGTTCTCCTCCCATGGGAGTAGGCGTGTTTCTAGCCTCTCCCAGACTCCTCACAGTCTCCTGGGAGCTAGTCTCAGGCTTCCCAGGATGCCACTGAGCATGTGCGGGAACGAGCAGTGAATGCTGGGAGCACAGCATTCACCGCATCCAGGAAATAAATGCTTGTGGGCTTCAAATGCCCACAATGAAGATGGAAACCGCTTGCAGTGAATAATATAAGTTATTCTTTCCGACGAAATCTGACACAGGCGGACATATTACACACAATATGTGAGTATGTAATGCTGAGAAGAAAAGTTTGTAAATGAACTCAAAAAAAAAAAAAAATTGATTGATAGATAGGTGGACCCCCGCTTTAAAAAGATGAGAGAGGCCTGTAATTGTCATCATAGGTATACCTCAACTATGAGAGACAAAATATGGAAACAAATCCAGACAATCACATTGTCTGATTTTTGAAAGAATTTATTTGCAAATTATGGTGGAAAATAAGTATTTGGTCAATATCAAAAGTTCATCTCAATACTTTGTTATAGATCCTTTGTTGGCAATGACAGAGGTCAAACGTTTTCTGTAAGTCTTCACAAGGTTGTCACACACTGTTGCTGGTATGTTGGCCCATTCCTCCATGCAGATCTCCTCTAGAGCAGTGAAGTTTTGGGGCTGTCGCTGGGCAACACAGACTTTCAACTCCCTCCAAAGGTTTTCTATGGGGTTGAGATCTGGAGACTGGCTAGGCCACTCCAGGACCTTGAAATGCTTCTTACGAAGCCACTCCTCTGTTGCCCGGGCGGTGTGTTTGGGATCATTGTCATGCTGAAAGACCCAGCCACGTTTCATCTTCAATGCCCTTGCTGATGGGAGGAGGTTTGCACTCAAAATCTCACGATACATGGGCCCCATTCATTCTTTCATGTACATGGATCAGTCGTCCTGTTCCCTTTGCAGAGAAACAGCCCCAAAGCATGATGTTGACACCCCCATGCTTCACAGTAGGTATGGTGTTCTTTGGTTGCAACTCAGCATTCTCTCTCCTCCAAACACGACGAGTTGTGTTTCTACCAAACAGTTCTACTTTGGTTTCATCTGACCATATGACATTTCTCCCAATCCTCTTCTGGATCATCCAAATGCTCTCTAGCAAACCTCAGATGGGCCCCGACATGTACGGTCTTAAGCAGGGGGACACGTCTGGCACTGCAGGATCTGAGTCCCTGGCGGCGTAGTGTTTTACTGATGATAGCCTTTGTTACGTTGGTCCCAGCTCTCTGCAGGTCATTCACTAGGTCCCCCCCCCCGTGTGGTTCTGGGATTTTTGCTCACTGTTCTTGTGATCATTTAGACTCCACAGGGTGAGATCTTGCGTGGAGCCCCAGATCGAGGGAGATTATCAGTGGTCTTGTATGTCTTCCGTTTTCTAATTTATTGCTCCCACAGTTGATTTCTTCACACCAAGCTGCTTGCCTATTGCAGATTCAGTCTTCCCAGCCTGGTGCAGGTCTACAATTTTGTTTCTGGTGTCCTTCGACAGCTCTTTGATCTTCACCATAGTGGAGTTTGGAGTGTGACTGTTTGAGGTTGTGGACAGGTGTGTTTTATACTGATAACAAGTTCAAACAGGTGCCATTAATACAGGTAATGAGTGGAGGACAGAGGAGCCTCTTAAAGCAGAAGATACAGGTCTGTGAGAGCCAGAAATCTTGCTTGTTTGTAGGTGACCAAATACTTATTTTCCACCATAATTTGCAAATAACTTCTTTCAAAAATCATTCAATGTGATTTGTCTGGATTTGTTTCCACATTTTGTCTCTCGTAGTTGAGGTATACCTATGATGACAATTACAGGCCTCTCTCATCTTTTTAAGTGGGAGAACTTGCACAATTGGTGGCTGACTAAATACTTTTTTGCCCCACTGTATTTTCAGACAGGTTATTGCTATCACAAGGAGGCTAACAAGCCCCTTTTAAAAATAAGTATTAGGCAGTGGCAGATTCCCTTTATGTAGCTATTTGGAATCCTCATGCCTTGCCTGCAGTTCCCCAAGCAGAGGTTCTCTGTTCCAGAACACTCCTTACAAGCTGGGATGTGTGAACCTGGAAGTGCTTGACACTTTTGAGTCCCATCACTCACTGATTTTGGTAATGAATGTTTAATGGTCCCCTCCCACATGGCATCCTGGAGCCATTCCCATGGTCCCTGGCTCCTAGAACGTAGGTGAGCTTGGAAACAATGGCAGGGGATGCAGTTCTGAGGTTTGTAGAAATGATCAGGCAGCTTTTATAGCTGCCTTGATCAGTTGTACAAGAACAAGCACAGCTGGCTGATTGAGTTTAAAAAGAAGCGAACAGTGAAGGGTTTTTTTTTTAACCCTTTGATTGCTTTAAGGTGTATGACACATCCTTGGCAGAATCAAAGTGAAAATTTTAGTAGAATCCTACCCTTCTCTGTTTTGATGTAATCCATTATTGCCTCACCAAGTCCTTTCTGAAAAATGATTTCTGAATGGGGAGGATCAGCATTTCATATGCAGCAGCTGACCAGTTTTGTTTAATAAGAAAAGCTGCAGCAATTCTTTTAAATAGCAGATACTTGTAGAGCACGTGGAACATGCTAATGCACTTCCTGTCAGCTTTCATGGTTACTGCTTTTGGACTCTACACAATACTGTGGATTAATGCCCATCACAGTAATGGGGTCAACACTAGCATGGGTTGGTGAAGGGCTTGGGGTCAGAACAGCAACCACAAGAGCTGCATGTTACAGAACTGCTTGGGTTTCAGGGTTCTGTACAGTCTCTAGGGCACCTTAGATGATATGTAGTCACCTGTAATTGCCTATCATTCAGGGTTTTTTTTTTTTTTTTTTTTAATTGCACTGGTTTGCTTGAAGTTCACGGTTTCTATATATACGAATTTGATTGCCATGGTACGATCAAAGAAAGTAGTGCTAATGAGTTTAAAGTCCTTTTTTTGTTTTTTTTTTTCTTTTAGAAAAACATTTTCCAGATGGAAAGAAAGAGATAACATTTCCTGACCAGACCATAAAAAACCTCTATCCTGATGGAAAGGAAGAGAGCATATTTCCTGATGGAACAATTATAACTTCTCAGATGTAAGTACTTATTCATAAGTACACCTTGCACATCTCACATCACATCCAGAAGTACTTACAAACGTCTCACTTCTCATCCATACATACTCCTCCAACATCGATCACGTGGCATTCATAAGTACTCCTCAAATATTGATCACTTCTCATCCATAAGTACGTTGTACTCCTCACATATTTTTCACTTCTCATCCGTGAGTACTTTTCACATTAATCACTATTCATCCATAAGTACTCCTCACACATTTCACTTGTCATCCATAAGTTCTCGCAAACATCTCACTTCTCATTCAGAAGTACTCCTCACACATTTCTCACAGCTATCTTATTTGTTATCCATAAGTACTCTCAAATATCTCACTTGTCAAAAAATGTATAGGTACTCCTCACACATCTGACAACCATAGGTATGTCGCACATTGATCACTTCTCATCCATAAGTAGCTCTCACACATTTCTCACTTCTTATCCATAAGTACTCCTCACACATACGTCACATTTCTTTAAAGCTTTAAAGTGATACTGAAGTCTCCTTTTTTTTTTTTTTTTTTAGTTAAAAATAACAAACATGTTATACTTACCTCCTCTGTGCAGTGGATTTGCACAGAGCAGCCCAGATCCACCTTTTTGGCCTCTCCCTCCTGTTGAGTACCCCCAAGAAAGCAGCTTGCTAAGGGGGCACCCGAGCCGAGCCGCAGCTCCCTGTGTCCACTCAGACACAGAGCCGTGGCCCGGCCCTGCCCCCTTCCACTCCTCATTGGCTCACCGACTTTGACAGCAGCGGGAGCCAATGGCGCTGGGGGGAGGGGCCAATCCCGGACAGCCAGGTCTCTCCTGCAACATTACTGGATGGAGAAGGGCTCAGGTAAGTATTGGGGGGCTGCTGCACACAGAGGTAGATAGAATCCATTAAGATAAAAAAAACCTTCTGCCTTTACAACCACTTCAAGTTCTCCTCATGCATATCTAACTTTGCACCCATAAGTACTCCTTATGCATATCTCACTTCTCATCACTCCTCATCCACAAGTACTGCTCACACCTATCTTGCTTGTCATGGAAAAACTACTCACACTTTTCATCAATACTCATTTTATAAATACACCTCGCATATCTCCGTATACCTCACACACCTCTTGCTGCTCATTCACAAGTACACCTCACACATATTCTAATAATGTATTATATATAATGGGTTATCCTAGAGCCATGAGAACATGCAACTTTTAAATCAAACGCCCTTTGATAGCCAAAATGTTACTTCAATTTACAAAGCATGTGTGTGATGTAAATATTTCTGCGTACCACTTTGAACAGAAAACAAACACAACTTTCCTGTAAATAGCAATAGTAACCATCTTCCTAAAGTGCCATTGGATTTAAAAGGATGAAGTGGAGAGCTGTGCAGGAAGCTCTAAGACTGCCCTGAATATTACTAGGGCATGTGTATGAAATGGTGTCCATGCCTTTCATTTGTAGGAAGGTCTGTTCACTGATAAATCATAAATGTTGTTTTATGATGTCCTGTTACATTTAAGTAAGTGGTGTGGTTTTGAGGAACTCATGATTTATGCCAATATTATAATATATCTGCTTTGAAGTTGTTGACATGAACTGGCATGCAGTCATTAAAGAGGTTGTAAACCCTCCCTGTATACTTTGTACCTAATAGGCAAGCCTAGAAAAGGCTTGCCTATAGGCAATGTAATTATCTCCTAAACGTTTAGGAGATATTTACTGTATACTGCGCGGATGATGTCATCAGCACATGCGCTCTGAAGAAACGGCCACCCGTGCCGTTTCTTCAGGAGTGAGTCCCGTGACCGCGGCTCCTGCACGGGAATGATGTCACTCGGCTCCGGCCAGTCTTGTTTGGCTGTAGTTTCATGCAAAGGGTCATTCTATTTATATGAAGAATGGGCCTTTTTATTTTTGTCTATTCTTTGTATTTCTGGGTAACTTCACAAATTGTTTAAAGGAATTCTGTACTGAGAAGTACAGTACAGAGGCTGTCATTGCCTCCAATTCTGAAGATTCCACTTGGCTGAAACAAATGGTTTTAGTACTGACCCAGAATAAGTAAAGTAAATCAAGAGTTGTGGGTAGAAACCATGGCTATAAAGGAAAAAAAAAGACATTTAACCCATGCAAAGAGGGCTTTGTAGACGTTACTAGTATACTAGTCTGGAACTAGTCAAGGAACTTGACTGGCCTTCAGAGTCCTGACCTCAACCCGATAAAACACCTTTGGGATGAATTACAGCAGAGACTGCGAGCCAAGCCTTCTCATCCACATCAGTGCCTGACCTCATAAATGTGCTTCTGGAGAATGGTCAAACATTCCCATAGACACACTCCTAAACCTTGTGGACAGTCTTCCTAGAAGAGTTGAAGCTGTTATAGCTGCAAAGGATGGGCCAACTCAATATTGAGCCCTACGGACTAAGATGCCATTAACCACTTGCCGACCGCCTACCACATATTTACTGTGGCAGGTCAGCTCTATTGCGCGAAATCGCGTACCTATACATCATTTTGTGCAATAGTCACTGGGGGGGGCACACGCTGCCAATTGGACACAGGGGATGCCAATCCGGGGACCTGATGTCCGACGGCCACCTGCGATCGTTCCTGGGAGAGGGAGAACAGAAATCTGCCTATGTAAACAAGGCAGATCGATGTTTTGACAGGGGAGAACATGGAGAGCTTGTGTTCCTGCTAGGCAGGAACACCGATCTCTGTCTTAGGTGTCAGATTTGTCCGCCGCAATGTCGCAGTCCCGCTAAAAATCACTGATCGCCGCCATTACTAGTAAAAAAAAAAAATACCTATGCCATAAAAATATCCCATAGTTTGTAGATGCGATAACTTTTTGTGCAAACCAAACAATATACGGCTTATTGGGATTTTTTTTTTTACCAAAATAATATGTAGCAGAATACATATTGGCCTAAATTAATGAAGAAATTCGTTTTTTTTTTTATCGGTGTATATATGTATATGTGTGTGTGTGTGTGTGTGTGTGTGTGTATATATATATATATATTGTGTGTGTGTGTGTGTGTGTGTGTGTGTATATATATATATATATTGTGTGTGTGTGTGTGTGTGTGTGTGTGTGTGTGTATATATATATATATATATATATATATATATATATATTTTGTGTGTGTGTGTGTGTGTGTGTGTGTGTGTGTGTGTGTGTATATATATATATATAGATATATATAGATATAGATATATCTATAGATATATAGAGATATATATCTACAGATATATATATATATATAGATATATCTATATATATATATATAGATATAGATATATATATATCTATATCTATATATATATATATAGATATATCTATATATCTATATATATATATATACAAAAATTTTCGCTCTTTTTTTTGTTTATAGCGCAAAAAGAATACGCAGAGGTGATCACATACCACCAAAAGAAAGCTCTATTTTTAGTGTGTGTGGGGGGGGGACATTATATTTGGGTACAGCATTGCACGACTGTACAATTGTCAATTAAAGTAACGCAGTGGCGTATCGCAAAAATGTCCTGGTCATTAAGAGGGTAAAACCTTCCGGGGCTGAAGTGGTTAAAGTTTATGTGCATGGTGTCCCAATACTTTTGGTAATATAGTGTATCTAAGTAAATTATCATTGCACTTAGTCAGATTTTAGTCCAATCATTAGAATTGCTGTTAATAATATGATACATTTGTATCATACATTGAATTTTTATAGACACTTTATATTTTTTTTACGTTGTGGATGCTGCATACAGTCCAAGCATTCATATGTAACTGGCCATGTGACAATTACCGGTAATTGAACACAAGTTGGGAGCAACTGTTTCAATGAGGATACACAGAAGTACAGTAGTTTATTTCCTTCTGTGGGGGTTCCTGTGCATGGTGTGATATTTCCGGCTCTTCCGCTATAAGATGTAAGAAGAGGAAGACATTGCACGCTAGCCTCCATTCCCAGTCGATGCCTTCTGAGCGGAAACATGTCTGGTTGGAGACAGTAGCGTGATGTCTACAGGTGCGGAGCATTCTGCAGGTGGCCGTACACCGCATATGTTCAAACTGCCCGATCTATACAACTATGCTGTAAGTGCAATCTTGTTTTTAATAAAGTAACTTTTTAAACAGTTATGCACTGTGAGCCTTTTCCATTGCTTTTTTTCACTATATGATGTGAGACACGCAAGCCTGGATTTTTCTACTGAAGCTGGTTGATCATCTACCCATAGACCCCTTTCACACTGGGTCGTTTTGCAGGCGCTATTGTGCTAAAAATAGCACCTGCAAACTGACCTGAAACAGCCGCTGCTGTGTCTCCAGTGTGAAAGACCTGAGGGGTGCTATTTTTAGCGGTGCTTTACCACCGACACACCTCCCGCCCCAGTGTGAAAGGGGCCTTAGAGGAGATTTCACAAACACGCATATCTCTTCGTGGGATCATTCCAACCTTTTTGTTCAAAGCACCATGGTGATGCACTGGCGTTTTTGGATTATTTTCTTTGGACAATCCTTTTTGAACTGCATGTGGGAAGTTGGAACCACTCCTTTATTTTAATGCAATTATAGAAACTTTTGGAGCAACTTTTGATTCACCTGTAGTTTATTTGCATTGTGTTGCAGCAGGTTTTCAGCCACTCAATATTTGTGATCCGATTGTGTGGATCAGCTTTATATATCCATGCACTTTGCACGATCATATATGGTCATTGACATTTAGAGTGGTAAGTTTATTTTTAATTGACTTTATGTAATATAATAGTTTTAGGAGCGGTCACATATGTGTTGGAGACATTATTTCAGTCAGAAGCAGCGCATCTTATATATCTACATGGACAGATTTTTTATTTTTTAAAGTAATCTTTATTTACATTTACAAAGGTGATTACCATATATTAACAGAAGACAAACTTAGGAAATAAGGAATGAGAAAAAGTCCATGTGGGGAACAATTGTAGTGCACTTGGCACAGGCGTCAGTGTGCCTTTCGGCTGCTTACAACAAAGAGCAGAAGAGTATAATAGTAGGGGGGTGAGGGAGTAAGGAAGGAGACAAGGGAAAAGGTAAGAATAACAAAGTGCACTCCATCATTAAAGAACCCAAGCTGTCTATTGAGAAACCCTGATGACCAGGGCGGCACTGAGCTATTAAACTGGAGTCACATGTGATAAACAATGAAACTAACATATCAACATATACAACTATGCAGAAGAATAAACCTCTTCTGAGGATAAGATACGGGTCAATAAACCAATTGCAACTGAGGGGCTATTATGGGCTCTCGTTAGGAGACCTTGACTATGCCCTCCCTTTCCACTCTGCTGTGCCTTTCATAGATACTGATCTATAGCTTCTTGAATGATGCAGAATCTCTAAATGGAGCTATCGATCAACCTCCCATTCAGAGATCCTGTGTCATTCATAGAAAGCTGTAATATGGCTTCTATGAATGGCACAGCAGGGCAAAAATGACAGTTATATTAAGTTCTCTCGATGAAAGCTCCTGACAGCCCCTTATTTGAAGTAACCCCGCTGCACCGGAAGGTGGGGGGAAGCAGAGGGTAGGAAAGATAAAAATTTCTCCCAAACCAAGAAGAATCAGCACAAGGGATACATCCTACTCTATCTAAGTTTTATATCCCTTGTGCTGATTTTTATGTTTGTAATGTAGGCTAAACTTAGGCTTTAAACACTTGAAGCAGATGACTGTAGTTTTAAATTTCAGTTGTCACAATTTGTGGGAAGCCTTCTGTCTCACATGAATCTGGCACTTTTACTGAAGTGCTGGACTGCAGAAACCTTGTACAAGAATTGTTTGATCTGCATGGCCTTTATGGTACAAATGTCTCTTCTGACCAACTCATGATTCTATTATTAAGAATGTTACAGAGAGCAAGGACACACATCTTCCTCAGTGGAAAAAGCCTAAGGAAAAGAATGCTAAAGTAATTTATTCACTGAATATTAAGAAATGGGCGTGTGGTGTTCTTTAAACCTATGTGACTGTGAGACCACCCAAGTTTGGCTCCCTGTCCAGTGCAAACAACCTTGAATTTCACTCCCTGACTCCTCAGTTTCTCACCTCTAACCCCTCTGTGTCACCACACATGTTAGTAGCTCTATTGAGTGCTTCTTGATCAAAAGCCTCATTGCCCTAGTTCCTGTTGCAAACCAGTTTCGGGGTTTACTCTAACCTTTGTTTTCTAATGTTTTCTGCACCACCAGTCCTGACCTTTGCCTTCTCCTCTGGAACTTGGGTGTTTATCAGGGTGTTAGCCCTAAGATTACTGAACAATTGTGGGATATTTAAATGCTTCTGCTGAGGGAACAGTTGGTGCAATCACTGTCAGACGTGGCTTTGACCATCCAGAAGTTACACTGGGTCGGCTAGATCCTGAACCATCAGAAATAGTCACTGGAATCAATTCATAATTTTTCCAGTATATGGGTCTAGTTGTGGACACCGTGCAGTCCAGAGTGTTCTTTCCACAGGAAAAATTTTAGAGAGAATGGTCTCAGATTTGAGCTCTTCAGTCCAGGAGTCGCCTGATTATCTGAAGTCTTGCTTTGGCAAGAGAAGGTACATCAGATTGTGACCTGTGCAGAACTTCATATTGACAGGCAAACTTCTTCAGCTGGTAGTGCCTGGATCTGGGGGGGAGTGGTCACTACACCCAGAGATGTTTCAGGGCTTGTATGACAGATCGAGGATGCTGAATTTGGACCCCCAGGTTCAACAAGAAACTAGCCCACTTGCAACAAAATGGCCCAGTCAAATATGGTATGCTACCTGGTAAGACTGCTGGCAGATGGGCTTTGCCAGATTGAATGGATCTTCTGTCCCAAGGACATATTTACGATCCTGGTTTAACGGTCGCTGATTTTAACCACACTTGTGTGGTCATGCAATGCTGTACCCAAACAAAATGTACATATTTTTACACAAACCAAGCTTTCTTTAGGTAATATTTGATCACCACTAGGTTTTCATTTTTTTTAAACGCAAAGACCAAAAATGTTGACAAAAAAATATTTTTTACTTTCTGCTATAAAACCTATCCAGTATAAAAAAAAAGTTTTTCTTTATAAGTTTAGGCCAAAATGTATTGTGCTACATGTCTGGTAAAAAAAAAAAAATTCCCAATAAGTGTATATTGATCAGTTTGCGTGAAAGCTATTGCGTCAGGGCGCAGGCAAGAAGTCTCCCGGATCAGTCATGTCTGCTCCTCAGAGGCACACAGCGCCACTTAACAGCACCTGCCAGGCTGCTACACAAGAACTTATCGCACCGATCAGCCTCAAGGGATGTCCCGGTCGTGGAGCCATGGTCACGGGCGGCTCCAAGCAGAAAACGAAGTCCAAAAATATCCAGGAAGTTCTAGTGCGGGCCTCCTTGAAGATGGCACAGCCACCTCGCACACAAGCCGGCTCACCGCAGTGCCTAAACTGAAGCTGCCGCTGAGAGAGGAGGGTGAGTCAGATGTAGACCTCATGGCCACCCCAACCTGATACAGCACAGCATGATCTGCTCAGGCAGTTGGAATGCATGCTACAGAAGGCTCTTAAGCAAACTTCAGATCAAAGAACAGAATGCCTTTCTAAAGAGATCAGGGAGCAGGGCCAACACACCTCTGACCTTGAACAGAGGGTGGAGGACCTTGAAGCTCTCCTCAGCAACCACGCGGATGAGCTTGATGCCCTCCATGAATAACATTGAACCCTACAGTTTCAGCTGGAGGACTACAAAAAGAGCCAGGCAATCCAATATACACATTCGCGGGATCCCTGAATCCGTGATAAATCTCCAATCTACGATCACTGCTTTGTTTCAGAAGTTATCCCCCTCCATCCTTATTGAGCGCCTTGAAATGGACAGGATTCACAGAACCCCTGCCCCACGCAAACCAGATGGCCCTCCTCATGACATAGTCTTCAAGATCCACTTTTACCGTACCAAGAAGCAACTTCTCACGGCTGCAGGGCCAACGCAAGACTCTCCTGTTTCAAGGCTACGAATACCAGATGTTTGCTGACCTCTCCCAGACAACCATCTCCAAGTGGCGAGCGCTCAAGCCGCACCTCCAGATCCTACACCAGCATCACATCATATCACCTACACCTGTGGATTCCCTTTCTCCCTGTGCTTCTCCTACCGAGGCCACAAGAATACCTGAAGATCTCCAAACCCACTTTCAGGACCTACATCTGACCTCTCCATTGGCTGACCAACACCGTTGCACTGCCTCCTGTTCTTCACAAAAGGCCTCAGCCACCACCCCTGGATCCCCCAAGTGTGGTAGATTCACCTCTCCACCTTCGGCTCAATCGGACTCAATGGATTGAGGTTAACATATCCCTACCCAGCTCTTTCTCGCATACACGGCAGTTTTGTGAATCTGCGTTTGGTTACATTTTTCTGCTCCCCCCCCCGCCTGCTCTAGGTATCACTTTCGGACTAAAAACTTTGGCACTTGGCCCTTCCTATGTCTACAGATGAGAAGGTTTTTTTCCGCCCATGACCCCTCCAGCAGGAGCAGCTACAGGGGTCTATCACAATTCACCCAAACTAAGTTTTCTAAGATTTTGCAGGTTTATATATGATCAAATGCCAGTTGGCATATAATTCATGATTTCTCGTAGTGCCCTGCCCTAACCTGGCACCCCAACCCTTGATTGGGCTAGAACCAAAAAACCACAACTTTCACCACCCCTCCAACCTTCTCCTCCCCTATTTTTTTCAAGATTGACCTCCGAGAACTTTTCATTGAACTCTACAATTAAGTACTGATTCTGTTCACTAGTTTAGCCCAAGCACACATTTGTCACCTTGTCTGGGCACTGCACCTTACCCTTTGTAGGAGGGGGCGGACCTACACGAGCTGATGAATAGACATCCGCATAATTCCATGGCTTTTATAATATTATCTGCTATAATGAATCCCTAGTTTTACTGTTTCTGATATGTTACCATTTTAAGATTCTGAAGTCAGACACAATTCCTCCTTGATTGTCATATCAATGTGGGGTTTCCGGGGCATGACCCGACCCAACCCACAAAGGTGGTTCACATTCGTAAATAGTTCCGATCTACCTTTGCGTTACTATCTCAGGGCGCTATCTAGCTCCAATTCAGACTTAACAGGCCTGGCCCCCTTATTTACTTTTCAACTCTCCATTTTCACCAGGTGACTGTTGTGCTCTCTGTTGACTGTCACTGCAGCCCCTCCTTTGTCCAAGGATGCCCCCTTTAGGGTCCTCCCTGGGCAAAACCATCCCCTTTGGGCAGGTATCCTAGACCCACCGAGATTGGAAGTTACACTATCTAACCTCAGTCTTCCCCCTCTTCGGGAACTCGCTATGTTTTCTTCCCTCCTTTCCCTTTCATTACTATTTGCTCTACCCTCTGTTTCTCCTATTCCCTTCTTCCATCTCCACCAGGAGGGGATGGAAGCCAGCCGGTCTCTATCCTCCCAATGAAATATAAAGAAATGGGGGAACTAATGCGCAAAACCAAACTGTATAGAATAGGATATATAAGGAACCAAACTGTATAGAATAGGATATATAAGGATGGGAGAAGCTGCGAACATATAAAAGTGTTCCCACACAGATAAAATAAACAAATAAGTGAAGTATGTGGCGCTAACTAAAGTGCAGAAATTAATCAAGATGTATATAGATACTAAATAGAACCGCTCCCACACCTGACAAGTAAGCGTGTAGAACAGAATAGGCAAGTGCAAGTGAAAATAAAAATAACAAATCTTCTCTAGATCACTGGTAAACTGCACAAATGCCACATATTCCAAACAGCAATCTAAAATAACATCCAGTGTGTATATAAGGTGCATCAAGTGAAAAAATATGACAATCCTATTCTAATGATATGACATTAAAAAAAACGTGAAACATAACAATTTGTGAATAAATCCACTGTTCTCCTGGAGTGTAAAAGGTGAAATTAAAAAAAAAGTCCAACAAGTGATAAACACTAATATGATACGTATGATAACTAATAGTTCACATATATAAGTTCATGAATTAAATCCGTGTGAAATAAAAAAAAAAAAAAAAAAAAATTGTGCAAAAACAACTTTCGATCGATGTCAAATTCCTCCAATCACATATATAATATCCGTGGTGCGCCACACAATTCTCCCAGCCTCTCACCTCAGATGGAGACCCCTATGGGTCGAGTCAAGCCTTCAGTATGGAAAACTGCAGATCCCAGCACAACGATTGATTTCCAACGATTGTCCCGATTGCCCCAACAATAGCGGATTTTTGGGGGTGACTCCAGGCTTAACCGATGCGGTGAGGACATGAAATAAAAGAGGGTGGCTCCATCATGTAGTATTTCCCAAAAGGATTTTATTAAAACCAAGAGTAACTTACAGTTTAAAATCAGATAATCCAGCAAACAGCAGAGTACTAGTGATGACACCTGGCTCTTCCCTGATGCGTATCGTCACTGAACACGTGACTTTAAAACCAGGTGTCGTCACTTCCGGTCGCGGTCGAGACCGGAAGTACTCTGCTGTTTGCTGGATTATCTGATTTTAAACTTTAAGTTACTCTTAGTTTTAATAAAACCCTTTTGGGAAATACTACACGATGGAGCCACCCTCTTTTCTTTCATGTCCTCACTGCATTGGTTAGGCATCTTCTTTACACTACATCACCAAGTGGAAGAGAGACTTAGGACTTCAACTAGACGCCAAAGACTGGTCCCATATTTGGACTGCTACCAAATCTGCCTCTCGGAACATTGTAGCGCTGGAAGTGAATTGCAAAGTCTTAATCCGCTGGTACCTGGTCCCTGCCCAGATCACCAAATTCCTCCTGCCCTACCCCCCCCCCCACACCTGTTTTCTTGGCTGTTCGGAAGAAGGCACTCACCTCCATATTTGGTAGAGTTGCCCACTAGCCCAATCGTTTTGGGCCGAAATCTTCCACATCCTCTCCACCCTTATGAACTGCACTTTAGTCCCTGACCTAGCCACAGCCTCACTCAACAAACAACCCTCCGATGTGACCCGATTACAATTTAAGCTTCTCCTGCAGGTTACGAAACAAATCATGGCAAAGGCTTGGAAAAGCCCCATTCTCAATGACATGGAAACCAAAAATAGAGTGACTAGGGCCATGATACACGCGAAAGTCGAAGCGGTCCTTCTTGACAGGGTCAAAAAGTACAAATGTTTATGGAAACCTTGGGTTGATCATTACATCTCTGCTGACCTTGATAACTCCTTGCTCTCCCCTTAAATGATTACCACCACCCTATATAAAAGCCCTAACTCAACAACTGACAGCTTATGGATAACTGCTCCCTAAACTCCCGTCACCCCCCCCCCCCCGGTTGCCTACCTCAACTCTCTGCTTCTGTCCTTTCCTCCTCCACCCCCCTTATCTCTTTTCCGACCTTCCGACCTTCTCTATCCTTCTTGAAGCTAACTTTGTTCTTGTGGGTCCCCCCTATTATCATTATCACGCCTATTTGTCCATTACTGATATGGCACCAGCCGCACTATGTTGGTCTCCTAATTTCCGAAACCTATTAAGACCCTCCCTCCTACCACCGGGTCTCCTACACTTAAATGTCCTGAATAGCTCAGAATAGCCCCACCTGGGGTACCCTACCACAAGACAGCATTTACCGGCACTAAACTTAAATCACCCTTAAGTCATGCCATATCGTAAACCTATGCTCACTGCACACCCTCTGATCCTCATTTATGTACCCATTGCCTTTACGCTCTCTCATAATGGGCTGCACCCTTGTCACTGTACAATATTGTTACATGTTTTGTCCTGCCCCCTGTCCCTGGGGGATGACTTACATTTTTCTCTTTTAATGTGTAAGCAATGTTAACTTGTTAATGTATTGCGTCAACAAATGATGGGAAATATGCTGGAATTTTTTTTTTTTTTTTTATACTACTAATGGCGGCGATCAGCAAATTATAGTTGGACTACAATATTGCGGCCGGCAATCTGACACTGACGCTTGGGGGGAACTGACTGACATCACCAGTGACACTAGTAAAGTGATCAGTGCTACTATTATCCACTTGCCATCCGTATAAGTTGGATATACAGTGGCAAAGTGGCACAGCTGCACCAGAACACGTACCTAGTACGTAATCCAACACTTTTGGGTCTGGGGCACATATGTGCACCACCGGCAGTTTGCACCCGCTGTGATTCGACACACTAGGAGCTGATTGGTGGGTACTGCGGACTCGGTGTCTGCCAGCATTCGCCAATCCTTCAATACAGAGGGAGAACGGTGGTCTGCCTATGTAAACAAGGCAGATTGCTGTTCTGTCAGTACAGAAGGCTCGGATCCTGTGTTCCTGCAAAGCAGGAACGTGGATCCATGCCTTCACCTAGTACAAGCACCTCCCGCACAGTAAGAAAATGCAAGCTAGGCTGCTATAAGTCGCCACCATTACCAGTAAAAATAAATAAAAATATCCCATAGTTTGTAGACGCTATAACTTTTGCGCAAACCAAGCGATATACGCTAATTTAAAAAAAAAAAATTTACCAAAAATATTTAGCAGAATACATATTGGCCTAAATTAAGAAATTTAGATTTTTTTTTTAATTTCTGGATATGTTTTATAGCGGAAAGTAGAAAAAAAATTCCCAAAATTGTCAGTTTTTTTTTTTTTTTTTTTGTTTATAGCGCAAAATATAAAAACCGCAGAGGTGAACAAATACCACCAAAAAAAAGCTCTATTTATAGGAAAAAAGACACATTGTTAGTTAAAGTAACGCAGTGCTGGATTGCAAAAAATGGCCTTGTCATGAAGGGGGGGTAAATCTTCCGGAGGGCAAGTGGTTATACACTGTGACTGTACTAATGACACTGGCTGAGAAGGGGTTAACATTTAGGGGCAATCAAGGGTTAACGGTGTGCTTACAATGTTTACTGTGTTACTGTTTTTACTGAGTGAAGTGCCGGTTTTTACTCACTGCTTTTTTTTTTTTTACCAACACAGAGCTCTCTTATCAATCGCTCAGTGGATTCCTGTCATAAAGCCATTGACTGGGACCCACTGGTTGGCAATGACCGCACAGCCGGGGCAGCGGGTGCATGCACCCCCTATCCAGAAGTGCTGTATCACGTACATGTACGTTGCTGGACTTTAAGTGGTTATACCGGGATGATGTCTGCAGCATCATAAAAAGTACCTGTTACTGCCCTATTGCCATGAGATATTTATATTACATATATTTAAAGCGACAGAATAAAAACATTAAACTAAACAAATAAAGTAGTAACCTGTAAAGGCTTTTAACTACTTGCTTACTGGGCACTTTCACCCCCCTTCCTGCCCAGGCCAATTTTCAGCTTTCAATGCTGTTGCACTTTGAATAATAATTGCGTAGTCATGCAACACTGTACCCAAATACAATTTTTGCATTTTCACACAAATAGAGCTTGCTTTTGGTTGTATTTAATCACCACTGGGTTCTTTATGTTTGCTAAACAAACAAAAGAATCCGAAAATTTTGAAAAAAACACAATGTTTTTTATAGTTTTGTTATAAAATTTTGCAAACAGGTAAATTTTCTCCTTCGCTGGGCGCTGATAGTGTTGCCTATAAATAGTAAAATTGACGCTGTTTGTCACTGTTGCACAGTTTTTTGTTTTTTTTTTAAAGCGTGACATGTTTGGTAGCTATTTACTTGGCGTAACATCTTTTATATTTTACCAAATAATTGGGCATTATATTGTTTTTTAAAATTCAAAAAGTATAATTTTTATTTTTGCAGAAAATGGCGTTTGAAAAACCACTGCACAAATACCGTGTGACATAAAAAATTGCAACACCCGCCATTTTATTTTCTAGGGCCTCTGCTTTAAAAAATATGTTTTTGGGGTTCTAAGTAATTTTTTTTAGCAAAAAATACAGATTTTATTTGGTCTTTGGGCCAGTTCACACCATAGAAACAGTCTGAATGTGTTTCTGCTTGCGCGGTTTTGACACATTTCTGGTGCATTTTTGATGTTTTACAGTGTTCCAGTACAGTAAAAATGCAGCAGGTTCTACTTTTTTTTTTTTTCTGGAACTGACCAAACTGGTGTGAACTATGCCATTGGAAATCATTTAACCTACTATCCACACGTTTCTGATGCAGAAAAAAAAAACACACTGGACTGCATGTAATATGAACTGGCCCTTTAAAGTGGATAATCAGCAGTGATGAACTAGCATTCATGTGAACCTGTTGTCTGCATCCCAGATTCACTTTAGCTAACATGCACAGTATTTTCTCACTATAGAATGTGATATTTTTTTTAACCAGTCATTATTGTTTTACAGCGATGGAAACAAAATAATAGAATTTGACAATGGTCAGCGAGAACTGCACACCCCCCAGTTTAAAAGGCGAGAATACCCAGATGGGACCATCAAGACTGTGTACACCAATGGCCAGCAAGAGACCAAATATGCATCTGGGAGAGTTCGGGTTAAAGACAAAGATGGCAATGTCATTATGGACACTAAAATGTAACAACATAAGATTACTGAAGGTGTATTTATTTATAAAAATGTAATTATTGTGTGTATATATATTTTTATTAAATGCAGATTGTGTACTTATTGTATATATAAGCTGTACATATATTTTTTTTTTTAATGAACCTGTATTTGAATACATTTTACTAATGTAATAAACTATAAAAAGCCATCTGTGTGTGCTGTCAAAAAAAAAAAAAAAAAAAAAAAATCTGTTGCTGTAGAACTGACCTCTTGCACATGGCCATGAAGTCGATTGAAATGGGTATACAGTGTAAACTATGCCTTTATTGTGGTGCCTGGGAGCCACAGCTGCACAGTATTTTTGCCCATAGGACACTGCATTACAGATATTTGACGTGTGTAACTACTAGCACCAGGTGTATTTGTGCATTGGTGTATTTTTCAAATGTTATATTTTGGCATGTGTACGGAGCCCGCTCTGCTCAGCAGGGGATCGCTCCGTCGATCCCCCGCTGAGCAGGATGATGACAGGTCCGTCTCTGCACACTGTGCAGGGACGGACCTGTCAGAGCGCCGCTCTCCTCTATGGGGGATCGGATGATGACGGACCGTAGAGTCCGTCATCATCCGATCCACAGACGGATGGAAAAGTAGGTTTTTCCTCCGTCACACTTTTTTGGATTGGAGCGGGTCGGATGTCAGCGGACATGTCACCGCTGACATCCGACGCTCCATAGAGGTCTATGGAGGCGTACCTGAATGGACAGTCTGTGTGAAAGAGGCCTTACATGTTGCTGTACAATCAAACATGGGCTTACAGTGTAAAAATGTCTATATACTTTTTTTTTTTTTTTAAAGCTGATGAGCACAGTAACATTTGAGTGGTTGATTCAAGTTTAGTATATTTATGTATAAATCTAGTATAGCATTTATTGGCAGTAAAGAGATTTGCTTTGACTTCATGCAACCTAAAAGGACCCCCGATTGACAAACTATCTCAGTTCCATTGTCTTATATACAATATCAAGCTATTACTGCAGTGTGTGTGTGTGTATTGGCCAGCATAATATAGATTGCTATTGAATAGAAAAGGTTCTGCATTCATTTTCTTTCATAAATAAACATTCCTAATCTTGCATCAGACCTACAGGGACATTCCCCCTGCAAGAAATGATATATACGTATTTGTAAAAGTAGCTTTACTGTGTGCTTAAAGCGGAGTTCCACCCAAAAGTGGAACTTGCGCTTTAAGCACTCCTCGCCCCGTGACATGCCACTTTTGGTCCAGGTCACAGGTCCCAGAAGATTGGCTGGCCAATAGCAGAGCGCAGCGCGACTCGTGCCCGGCCGTGAAGCCGTAAGCGGTTACGGCCGGGTGCCCACAGTTGCTATGACGAGGAGAGGAGCGGGGTTCCGGGCGGCTGCATCGCTGGACCGTGGTTCAGATGAGTGTCTGTTTATTAACCACTTGCCGCCCGCCATATAGCAGAATGATGGCGGCAAAGTGGTTTCAATATCCTGACTGGGCGTCATATGACGTCCGCAGGATATTGAGGGGGCACGCATCGCGGCGATCGTTGTTGCAGGGTGTCAATCTGACACCCCACAACACCGATCTAGGTAAAGAGTCTCTGACGGAGACTCTGGACACGGCGGATCACGTGGTAATCACGGCTGATCACAATGTAAATAGGAAGAGCCGGTGATCGGCTTTTCCTCACTCACGTCTGACAGACGCGAGTAGAGGAGAGCCGATCGGCTGCTCTCCTGACGGGGGGGCTGTGCTGATTGTTTATCAGCACAGCCCCCCCTCGGATCCTGCCCAGGACCACCAGGGAAGCCCATCCACACTGGACCACCAGGTATGCCCCCTAGACCCCCAGGGAAATGGTAATCTGTGCCCAGGCAGCTGCCAATCAATGCCCAGGCAGCTGCCAATCAGTGCCCACTCACAATGCCTACCACTGCCAGTGCCACCAGGGATGCCTATCAGTGCCACCCATAAAAACCCATCTTTGCAGCCTATCCGTACTGCCTATCAATGCCCATCAGTGCTGCATATCAGTGCGGCCTACCAGTGCCCATCGTCAGTGCCTGCTCATTGGTGCCACCTCATCGGTGCCGCCTTATCAGTGCCCATCAGTGAAAGAGAAAACTTACTTATTTGCAAAATTTTTTAACAGAAACAAAAGCAGAACTTTTATTTTTTTCAAAATTTTCGGTCTTTTTTTATTTGTTTAGCAAAAAATAAAAACTGCAGAGGTGATCAAATACCACCAAAAGAAAGCTCTATTTGTGGGAACAAAATGATAAAAAAATTTTGTTTGGGTACAGTATTTGACCGTGCAATTGTCATTCAAACTGCGACAGCGCTGAAAGCTGAAAATTGGTCTGGGCAGGAAGGTGTATAAGTGCCCAGTATTGAAGTGGTTAAAAGTCAGCAAACTATGCTTTTTGTAGCTGCTGACTTTTAATAAACGGGTGGAACTCTGCTTTAGGTATGAGTGACAAAGTGGACACAGGGCTGCCACACTCGATCATGGGCAGCATTCAATCTGACATTTAGGCCCTCTATATGTTTCACCTCTAATACAAGGATGTAGGTCAAGTGTGGTTGGTCTGTGTCTGCCACTAATGGGAGACAAGAAGGCTGTGAGCTGTTAACCACTTCAGCCCCGGAAGGATTTACCCCCTTCCTGACCATGCCTTTTTGTGATACGGCACTGCGTCGCTTTAACTGACAATTGCGCGGTCGTGCGACGTTGTACCCAAACAAAACTGAAGTCCCCCCCCCCCCCCCAAATAGAGCTTTCTTTTGGTGGTATTTGATCACCTCTGCGGTTTTTTGCGCTATACACAAAAAGAGCGACAGTTTTGAAAAAAAAAGCAATATTTTTAACTTTTTGCTATAATAAATATCCCCAAAAATATATAAAAAAAACTAATTTCTACCTTAGCGATTTCCAGCTTCCGGGGGCTATGGCCAGCTAAAGTACCGTGTTTCCCCGAAAATAAGCCCGGGTCTTATATTAATTTTGGCAACAAAAGACCCAGTAGGGCTGGGGGCTTTGGAATCAGTTTGTCCTTTACGGCCCTTCTCGGAACATAATATCTCAACCATGTTCCGTTGCTCGACTACCTTAGTTATCCTGACCCACTGCCATCTTTGCTCCCCCCCTCTCCTTTTTCCTTTCTTTTCTTCCTCTCTCAACTTATCGTAACCATTGAAAATGGGGAAATGTTTCAACCTTTATGACAATTGACAGTAGACATCCGATGGCTATAATTTTTTTCTTAATATCCATTTGTAATCTAAATATATTTTCAAGACTGATTATTTGCTAGTTATAAGTCTGACGTTTTCAATGTCTACACAATGTAGATGTAATGGCTTGTTTTTGCCTGTTTTGGGTTTTAATAAAAACTATATTTGGGGGAAAAAAGAGACCCAGTAGGGCTTAACACATGCCATCTTCTCTCCGCATCTCCCTCCCAGTGGTACTGAGTAAAAGTGGTTGTAAAATCCTAAAATGCATTGTATTACAGTATTATACAGTAAAACCTTGGTTTGCAGGTAACGCAGTATACAAGCGTTTTGAAAGACGAGCAACATTTTTTTTTTTTTTTAATTTTGACTTGATATGCGAGAGCTGACTTTATCTACGAACAGTACAATCCATGTAGTAAAGTCGCTGGTGTATGCAGTACTGCATGTGGCCAGAGGTCCGGTGGCTCCCGGTGCTTCGTGGAGAACTTGGAGACGCTCCCAGCTGGGTGGGGGGGGCCTTAATGTGCATCGGAGCACCTGAAAGTGTCAGATCCCCGCTGACAGCTGGGGGGAAGAGAAGGCGAGCACCGGGGGATCAGCTGAGCGGCACTGTACGGAAAGTATTTATCACACATAGATTACAGCAACATACACAGTTTATAATATTGTAATACAGTGCATTTTAGGATTTGACAACCACTTTAAACTATGAGAACAAAAGGGTGAACCGCTCCAGGTGGTGTACTGAAGAAAATGCCCTCCTCAAGTGGAAGCCAAGTACAGGCTCAGCACGAGCAATATTAAAGAAATGGATTCTGGACAGCTGCACTCCGATAAAAGCCTTTATTGTAATGAATGGTCAACGTTCATGTGGCAACAGAAGCAGGACAAACACTGACGCATTTCACAACATCATCGTTGCTTAGTCATAGCCTTTAAACTATGGATAATTTTCGGGGTAGGGCTTATATTGCAGCCCTCCTCAAAAATCACTGTAGGGCTTATTTTCGGGGAAACACAGTAGTAGTAGTGTATGTATATACAGTGGCTTGCGAAAGTATTCGGCCCCCTTGAACTTTTCAACCTTTTGCCACATTTCAGGCTTCAAACATAAAGATATAAAATTTTTATTTTTTTGTGAAGAATCACCAACAAGTGGGACACAATTGTGAAGTGGAACGAAATCTATTGGATATTTTAAACTTTTTTAGCAATTAAAAAACTGAAAAGTGGTGCGTGCAAAATTATTCAGCCCCTTTACTTTCAGTGCAGCAAACTCACTCCAGAAGTTCAGCGAGGATCTCTGAATGATCCAATGTTGTCCTAAATGACTGATGGTGATAAATAGAATCCACCTGTGTGTAATCAAGTCTCTGTATAAATGCACCTGCTCTGTGATAGTCTCAGGGTTCTGTTGAAAGCGCAGAGAGCATCATGAAGACCAAGGAACACACCAGGCAGGTCCGTAATACTGTTGTGGAGAAGTTTAAAGCCGGATTTGGATACAAAAAGATTTCCCAAGCTTTAAACATCCCAAGGAGCACTGTGCAAGCGATCATTTTGAAATGGAAGGAGTATCAGACCACTGCAAATCTACCAAGACCTGGCTGTCCCAGGGGGAAGATGAGGGGAAGATGGATGCAGCCAAATACAGGACCATTCTGGATGAAAACCTGTTGGAGTCTGCAAAAGACCTGAAACTGGGACGGAGATTTATCTTCCAACAAGACAATGATCCCAAACATACAGCAAAATCTACAAAGGAATGGTTCACAAATAAACGTATCCAGGTGTTAGAATGGCCAAGTCAAAGTCCAGACCTGAATCCAATCGAGAATCTGTGGAAAGAGCTGAAAACTGCTGTTCACAAACGCTCTCCATCCAACCTCACTGAGCTCGAGCTGTTTTGCATGGAAGAATGGGCAAGAATTTCAGTCTCTCGATGTGCAAAACTGATAGAGACATACCCCAAGCGACTTGCAGCTGTAATTGCAGCAAAAGGTGGCTCTACAAAGTATTAACGCAAGGGGGCCAAATAATTTTGCACGCCACACTTTTCATTTTTTTATTAGTTAAAAAAGTTTCAAAAATCCAAAAGATTTCGTTCCACTTCACAATTGTGTCCCACTTGTTGGTGATTCTTCACAAAAAATACAAATTTTATATCTTTATGTTTGAAGCCTGAAATGTGGCAAAAGGTTAAAAAGTTCAAGGGGGCCGAATACTTTCGCAAGCCACTGTATACAGTGCCTTGAAAAAGTATTCATACCCCTTGAAATTTTGTCATGTTACACTCAAAAACGTAAATGTATTTTATTGGGATTTTATGTGATAAACCAACACAAAGTGGCACATAATTGTGAAGTGGAAGGAAAATGATAAGTATGGCACAACTGCAAACCTACCAAGACATGGCTGTCCACCTAAACTGACAGGCTGGGCAAGGAGAGCATTAATCAGGGAAGCAGCCAAAAGGTCCATGGTAACTCTGGAGGAGCTGCAGAGATCCACAGCTCAGGTGGGAGAATCTGTCCACAGGACAACTATTAGTCATACACACCACAAATCTGGCGTTTATGGAAGAGTGGCAAGAAGCAAGCCATAAGAAGTCCCATTTGCAGTTAGTAAGGAGCCATGTGGGGGACACAGCAAACATGTGGAAGAAGGTGCTCAGGTCAGATGACACCAAAATTGAACATTTTGGCCTAAAAGAAAAATGCTATGTGTGGTGGAAAACTAACACTGCACATCACCCTGAACACACCATCCCCACCGTGAAACATAGTGGTGGTAGGATCATGTTGTGGGGGTGCTTTACTTCAACAGGGACAGACGGGAAGATGGATGGAGCCAAATACAGGGCAATCTTAGAAGAAAACATGTTAGAATCTGCAAAGAGGCTTGAGACTGGGCCGGAGGTTCACCTTCCAGCAGGACAACAACCCTAAACATACAGCCAGAGCTACAATGGAATTGTTTGGATCAAAGCATATTCATGTGTTAGAATAGCCCAGTCAAAGTCCAGACCTAAACCCAATTGAGAATCTGTGGCAAGACTTGAAAATTGCTGTTCACAGATGCTCTCCATCCAATCTGACAGAGCTTGAGCTATTTTTCAAAGAATGGGCAAACATGTCACTCTGTAGATGTGCAAAGCTGGTAGAGACATCCCTAAAAAGACTTGCAGCTGTAATTGCAGCGAAAGGTGGTTCTACAAAGTATTGATTCAGGGGGGCTGAATATAAATGCACACCACACTTTTCACATATTTGTAAGAAAAAAATTGAAAACCATTCATTTTTCTCCTCTTCACAATTATGTGCCACTTTGTGTTGGTCTAACACATAAAATCCCAATAAAATACATTTACATTTTTGGTTGTAACATGACAAAACGTGGAAAATGTTAAGGTGAATAAATACTTTTTCAAGGCACTGTAGAGATGTGTGTGTATATATATATATATATATATATATATATACACACACACACACACACACGTTCATCTCATAGAAGTAGAATATCATCAAAAAATTAATTAATTTCAGTAATTCAATTCAAAAAGTGGAACTCCTATATTTTATATAGGTGCGTTACACACAAAGTGATATATTTCAAGCATTTTTTTTTCTTTTAATTTTGGTGATTATGGGCTACAGCTAGTGAAAAACCCTAAATTCAGTATTTCAGAAAATTAGAATTTTACATGTTGGCTTACTGAAAGATATGTACAGTATAGTATGCACTCAATATATGGTCAGGGTTCCTTTTGCATGAATTACTGCATCAATGCAGCATTGCATGAAAGTGATCAGCCTGTGGCACTGCTGAGGTCTTATGGAAGCCCATGTTTTTTTGTTAGTGGCTTTCAGCTCATCTGCATTGTTGGGTCTGGTGTCTCTCATCTTCCTGTTGACAATACCCCTCAGATTCTCTATGGGGTTTAGGACAGATGAGTTTTCTGGCCAATCAAGCACAGTAATCCTATGATCATTAAACCAGGTATTGGTACTTTTGTCAGTGTGCGAAAAAAGGGGGGGCATGTACATCTCTATATACTGGGACTTTAAATGAAGTGCACAAGGAAAGAGGGTAGTGCGCCTCCATTCCTATTCTAAATTCAAAAAATAAAAGAGTATGGGACTTTAAATGAGGCAGGCTCAAGCACAACGTAAGAGTAAGAATTTATTATACATGAATGTCAAATTGTGTAACGTTGTATATGACAAATAATTGCTCAAGGCATATGCAGACATCTTGGAAAATACATAGCATACATATAAACAGGATGTAAAACATGATTAACATAACAGGGGAACAATTGTACATATTTCATAGGTATGATGAAATAGAACTAGCAATATACAGTTAAATGCATAAAAATATTGATGGGAGTGTGAGGGGTCGTATCCTCAAAAGCTTGATGCGTTTTGTCGGTAAACCAACTCATGAGGAGCAGATGCTGAATGTCTGTAAGTAATAAAAGGTGTTCTAAATCAAAGGCCCATGATATGGAAAATATTATATGTAAAGAGGTTTATATAGAAAAAAAGAGATGGTCAAGTCCACAAACTTACATCCCATTGGAATGCTGAACTCAAATAATCCTGGTATGCAGGAGTCACATCAAGCCTCCCCGGGAGCTTAGGTGCAAAGGTCCACCCGGAACAACAGGCCCACACTGAAAGGCCTCCAGCTGGTCATCTGGACAACTGTGAGTGGGCTGGTCAAATAGGGCGGACATGCACCGTCACACAAGCGTGATGATGGGCGGGAAGCATCTGCCTGCCAATGGCGCCAAACTTGTTCCTGCCAGCACATCAGCTAGGTAGAAAAATGCCGCGATAACCAAGTCAGTATGGGCAGGTGCCAAGTCCTGCTGGAAAATTAAATCAGCATCTCCATAAAGCTGGTCAGCAGAGGGAGGCATGAAGTGCTCTAGAATTTCCTGGTTGAGGGCTGCGCTGACTTTGGACTTGATAAAACACAGTGGACCAGCAGATGACATGGCTTCCCAAATCATCATGGAAATTTCACACTGCACCTCATGCAACTTGGAGTTTGTGCTTCTCCACTCCACTTCCTCCAGACTCTGGGACCTTGATTTCCAAATGAAATGCAATATTTTCCAATCTGTGATGATTTGGGGAGCCATGTAATCTGCTGGTGTTGGTCCGCTGTGTTTTATCAAGTCCAAAGTCAGCGCAGCCCTCTACCAGGAAATTATAGCGCACTTCATGCTTTCCTCTGCTGACCAGCTTTATGGAGATGCCAATTTAATTTTCCAGCAGGCCTTGGCACCTGCCCACACTGCCAAAAGTACCAATACCTGGTTTAATGATCATGGTATCACATTGCTTGATTGGCCAGCAAACTCACCAGACCTAAACCCCATATAGAATCTGTGGAGTATTGTCAAGAGGAAGATGAGAGACACCAGACCCAACAATGCAGATGCGCTGAAAGCCACTATCAACCCTCAACCTGATAGAACGTCTGAATGGGATGAATTAGAGCGGAGACTGCGAGCCAGGCCTTCATCCAACATCAGTAACCGACCTCACAAATGCGCTTCTGGAAGAATGGTTAAACATTCCCATAGACGCACTCCCAAACCTTGTGGACAGCCTTCCCAAAGGAGTTGAAGCTGTTATGGATGCAAAGGGTAGGCGCCAACTCAATATTGAACCCTATGGACTAAGACTGGGATGCCATTAACTACATCAGCTCCGGAAGATTTCACCCCCTTCCTGACCAGAGCACTTTTTGCGATTCGGCACAGCGTCGCTTTAACTGACATTTGCACGGTCGTGCAATGTGGCTCTCAAACAAAATTGACGTCCTTTTTTTCCCACAAATAGAGCTTTCTTTTGGTGGTATTTTATCACCTCTGCGATTTTTATTTTTTGCGCTATAAACAAAATAAGAGCGACAATTTTGAAAAAAACGCATTATTTTTTACATTTTGCTATAATAAATATCCCCCAAAAATATATAAAAAAATCATTTTTTTTCCTCAGTTTAGGCCGATACGTATTCTTCTATATATTTTTGGTAAAAAAAAAAATCGCAATAAGCGTTTATTGATTGGTTTACGCAAAAGTTATAACATTTACAAAATAGGGGATAGTTTTATGGCATTTTTATTAATAATTTTTTTTTACTAGTAATGGCGGCGATCAGCGATTTTTATTGTGACTGCGACGTTATGGCAAACATTTTTGACACATTTTTGGGACCATTGTCATTTATACAGCGATCAGTGCGATTAAAAATGCACTGATTACTGTGTAAATGACACTGGCAGTAAAGGGGTTAACCACTAGGGGGCGGGGAGGGGTTAAGTCAGTACTGGGGAGTGATTACTAACTGTAGGGGGGATGGGCTAGCAGTGTCATTACTCTGATCACTGCTCCCGATGACAGGGAGCTGTGATCAGTAACACTTGTTACTAGGCAGAACGGGGAGATGCTGTTTACATCAGCATCTCCCCATTCGTCCTCTCCGTGAGGCGATCGCGGGTATCCCAGTGGCGATCGAGTCCGCGGGACCCGCGACCCGACTCACGGAGCTCCCGGCCGGCGCGCACGCAATGGCACGCCGGGGAGTTCAAATGGACGTACCTGTAAGTCCATTTGCCCAGCCGTGCCATTCTGCCGACGTACATCGGCGTGCGCCGGTCGGGAAGTGGTTAAAGTTCAAGCGTGTGTAAAGGATGGCGTCCCAATAATTTTGGTAATATAGTGTATATCTTCTTTCTATTGTAGTGCAGGTCAGTGACCAGGTCTGAACCTGTAGCTCTCCTACAACATGTGTTTATGTGCCCTTTATTAGCACTATATCTACTAGGACATTTGTATTATACAGAGCATAGAAAGGACTGGACAGAGAGGGATTACTTTGATGCAGTTGGCCAGCTTAATCATATATTTAGAAAGGACTAACCAGAGTGGGATTACTTTGATGCAGTTGGCCAGTTTAATCATATATTGCAATGTATGTGAACAAAACATCCCTCTTTTTATACAAAGTTTGCTAGAAAAGGTGGTGTATAGCAGTGTGCAGAGGGTTCATCCAGATTCCAGATTTATTAGAGTTAACATGTGGTCATACCCTTTTACCACTTGATATATATATATATATATATATATATATATATATATTGGGATTTGAGCACATATCCTATTTCTATTGCAGTGCTAGTCAGTGAGCAGATCTGAACCTGCAGCCCTCCTACAACTTGTGTCTGTCCCATATTGGCATGATATCCACTGGAGCATTTGCATTTTGCAGAGCAGAGTAGGGACTAGCCAGAGTGGGATTACTTTGATGCAGTTGGCCAGCTTAATCATATATTGCAATGTATGTGAACAAAACGCCCCAGTTTTTGTGTAAAGTCTATCAGAAAGGGTATATAGCAGTGCACAGAGGGTTCATCCAGAATTTTTAGTGTTACATGTGATCACACACCTTTCGCACCTGGTGGGTTATACACATGTATAAGTTATTGGCATTTTAGCACAGGTATATCTTATTTCTAGACTGTAAAAAGGTTTACAGATGTAGTATTATTGAGAGGAGTCACAATTTGTTTTAGGGTGTAATTCTAAGTATGGGTATGCTGTACATCAGAAATATCTCATTACTCGATGAATCTGTGTAAAAAGGATACATTTTCATTTTGCAATTTTAAAAGACTCGCCAATCTTTTTGCAAAACACCTTGTACTGTTTGCTTTCCAAATGTGGTCATTTTGAGAGCTTTACTGCTTCCCTGGTGCTCCTGAGCAAAAGGTAATAGGTAGTCAGGAAATTAGAGGTGTAATATATGTCCCTAGAATGGACTTTGGGCTTCACTTTTTTGGCTAAGCTGTGAAAAAGTCTCACAAATGTGGTACCACCATACTCAGGAGTAGTAGTAGAAGGTGTTTTGAGGTGCAATTTTGAATATGCTTATGCATCTTCTATCACCCTATTTTCCCTTGGTATAGAGCTCCTGGTGGAGTGCTTTGACTTGAGTGTCCAGGATCTTATTATTAATGGACAAGAGGAAAACTCTCCCTTTATGCCAACAACATAATTATTTATTTAGTGGACCTAGTCATCCCTACAGTAACTATAAGCTACTAATCAAGAATTTGGCCACTTCTCAGGATTCTGAGTAAACTGGGAAAAATCTATCATTTTCCCACTGGACATTGGAATTTTCATACACATTACAAGTTCTTGTTCACTACAAGTTTTTGATACTTTGATATTATTGTCTAACAATGCACCCCCCGTATTGCTAAACTTAAGACTAACCTCTGTATGTGATCTAAATGAGCTTTAACTATAATGGAAAGCATAAGTATTTTTAAATTGATCTTTTTGCCAGGCTACTTTTACAAACTTTCCAGTCTGGCCCCTCTCCCCTGCCGAGTGCCCTCACAGCAAGCAGCTTTCTATGGGGGCACCCAAGCCAAACTGCAGCTCCGTGTGTCCATTTTTACAATTTGGACGGAGTCAGTAGGGCAGAGGAGAGTATCAGTAGTTTTTTGTTTTTTATTATTTGTTTTTCACAATTTTATTTTTCTAATAATTTTTTTTCACAGTGCTTCTGGGGAAGAGTGTCAGTAGAGCAGTGGATGGTGTCAGTTTTTTAATTAATTATTTTTTTTTACAAATTAATTTAACTGACAATTGCGCGGTCATGCGACGCTGTACCCAAACTTTATTTTGGTGGCATTTGATCACCTCTGTAGTTTTTATTTTTTGTACTATAAACAAAAAGAGCGTCAATTTTGAAAAAAAAAACATTTTTTTACTTTTTGCTATAATAAAAAAATGTAAAAAAAAATGTCTTCATTAGTTTAGGCAAATATGTATTCTTCTACATATTTTTTGTAAAAAGAAAAAAAAATTGCAATAAGCGTATATTGATTGGTTTGCGCAAAAGTTATAGCGTCTAAAAAATAGACGCGCCTGTCTGCTATGGCTCTTAAAGGAGCCGATGTACAGCTACGGCAATTTGCGGGAAAGAGGCGACCTGCCGCAGTAAAATGATGGCGGCTGGTTGGCAAGTGGTTAATTAACCTCCTCCCGCCCACTGTTTAGGGAACTGATGGCGGACGGCATCTCCTCTCGTTCTGCGACGTCATATGACATCGCCCCAGTGTCACCGCTAACGTGGATCTTTACCCATGTGATCAGCTGTGTCCAATCATGTAAATGTGGAAGTGCCGTTTATCAGCTCACACTTACTATGTGAGGAGAGGAGAGCCAATCAGCAGCATCTCCTCGCAAGGGAGACTGTACAGGACTGTTCAGGTCATTACAGTGCAGCTCCAACAGTGCCCAGCAAGTGATACCAATCAGTGCTCATTAGTGACACCAATCAGTGCGTCATATTAGTGCCTCCTCATCAGTGCAGCCTATTAGTGCTGCCTCATCAGCGCACATCAGTGAGGGAGAAAAATTACTTATTTACAACATTTTCTGACAGAAACTAAGAAAAAAACTTTCCTGTCGCATCATGGCAGCATACACTTTGGGTTGTGACTCCACCCCTCACAACCTGATAGGACCACATAGCTATAAGTTGTAAAGATGGCCCCCGCCCGAGTATTCTCTTATTTTTCCTCACCTGAAAGGACTGAAGATGTCAGAAGCACCCCCTTACCGAATTCGCCCCAGCCAGGTTCTAGCCTCTCCTGGGTGGAAGTCCTTGCCTGTACAGCCGCTAAATGGAAGGAACCCCACTCTGGTGGTCTCAGGGGTATGTGCGGCTCCAGTATAAGCCTTAAATAGGCTTAGTTGTGTGCAGCGGTCTCCATCTACCTTTTCCATGTTGTGGTGTAGCTTTCTGGGCATTGTGGTTCTTCTCTGTCTCTCCCCTGTGCGGACGGGTGTCTCGGTGCTTCCGCGCATGCGCAGTGAATGTTTTTAGGGCGTCCTAGCACGTTTGCCAGGTTCCAAGATGGCGCTGAGCGCGGCTCGGCGCTACTGTGCATGTGCGGGCGGGACGTGACCCCCGGCGGCCATGGCGGTTCTTTTAAAGGCTCAGAGTGTCATTTTTCTGATGCCTCCTGTTTCCTGAGCATATCTGACGCTGCTGTCAACCCTGCTATCAGCGCTGCCTCATCTCTGATGCTCCCTCCTTGGGGTAAGTGTTTCTCTCTTCCCCTGGTACCTTTGATTGTTGGCTTGCATGTTTATACCTGCCTGTATCCCTCCAGGGTATCACAGTTATCCTTTCTATGGAGACCGCTGCCCCAGCAGATCACCATCAGCCCAATAGGTAAGGGGGGGGGGGATGTTCATGGTAAGTAGTGAAGATTGAAAAAGAGAGCAGGATCGTACTAATGCTGCCTAATTGGTCAGCCCTACCAGGTCATCAAGATCGTCTAAATCAAGGCGAAGAGAGACCTCCAGCCATAGGCGAAGTCGCTCAGCCCACAGGGGAAGCCGTAGGAGGAGCCGTTCCTACTCTAGGCATAGACATTCCCATTACAGAAGATCCCCTGCTCGTAGGCGTCAGTCTCCTGCACATCCTTCCCGTCCAGCGGGGAATGCTTGCTGGGTATGCTGGGCCACAGTTCTACCAGACAGATTGGCCTGTCGCAGATGTATGGATGAAGCCACCAGGGAAAAAGAGCTGGTCACTGTAGAACCTACCGGGGTCCCTGCTACGCATATCTCAACTCCAGATGTGGAGGCTACAGCCCTGAGCGCCTCACCATCCCATCCTAGTACGTCTAGGGAACAAGAGTTCCCGTCAGATGAGGAAGAATTGGAGGCGGCAGCAGGGTTTGATTTCTCGCTCATAGGGCCCTTTGCGAAATCGGTCAAGGAAGCGATTAACTGGGAGGTACAGCAAAAACAAAGGAAGTATTTCCCGAATCTCAAGAAGGTGCCTGAAGCCTTTCCATTTATAGAGGAACTGGATGAGCTTATTAAGGAAGAATGGCAGAATCCAGAGAAGAAAGTTAGTCTTTCTAACAGACTTACCAAGTTATATCCTCTAAAAGAGCCCAGGGTATCTCTCCTGGTTTCCCCTTCAGTGGTGGACGCCTCTTTGATGCGCCTAGCCAGGCATGTGACGCTTCCCATTGAGGACGCAGTGACGTTCAGGGATGTCCTGGACAGAAAGGTGGATACGGACCTTAAGAGGGCTTAAGTTTTTGCAGGAGGCGCCTGAAGACCAGCAGTGGCACTGGCCGCCGTCGGGAAAGCTATTTCCGGTTGGTCATCGAACACCGCGAAACTTGTTGCTGAAGGCGTAGATCAAGATCAGATCGTTAAAGCCTTACAGGAGCTCAGTCTCGCAGGAGACTTCGTGGCGGAAGCCTCTGGGGATACCATTAGGTCCACTTCAAGATCTATGTTAGCGACGGTAATGGCCAGGAGGGCGTTATGGCCTAAACCCTGGTCGGCCGACCCGGCCTCAAAGTCCAACTGGTGCAGGATTCCATATGATGGAGTTAACCTCTTTGGTGCAAAGCTGGACACAGCAATATCCAAAGTGACAGGCGGGAAGTCTGGTCTTATCCCTTCAGACAGAAGACCAAAACAACAAAGAGCGCCTTCCTTCAAGCGCAATCTCCCGGAAAGATACAGGGATGCAAAATCCTATAGGCCTGGGAAGGAGTACAGGAGAACTTGGAAGAACCCTCAGACGTCCTTCCTCAAATTCCAAAAAACCAAAACTCCTGCCTCCACCTTTTTGAAGGTACGCCCGCCCAACCAGCGGTAGTGGGTGCCAGGCTCACAAGATTCAGGTTGGTTTGGGCGGAATTGATAAAAGACCCATGGACAGTATCCACCATCCGGGTCGGGCACAGGTGGTCGTTCAAGAACCGCCCCCCAAGGGGTCACTTCTGCGCAACCAAGCTTCCTCCTTCCAGAGAGAAAAGGCTGTCCTTGGTCCAGTATATCCAGGATCTGTTAAGGAAACAAGCAATAATGGAGGTCGCACCATCCCAAAGATGTCAGGGTTTCTATTCCCCACTCTTTCTAGTACGAAAAAAGTCAGGGGACTTTCGTTCTGTCCTGGACCTAAAGAACTTCAACCAGTCAATCCGGGTAGAAACATTCAGGATGGAAAGCCTCCAATCAATCCTCCAAGCGATAAACCGGGGAGACTGGATGCTCTCGATCGATCTTCAAGACGCATACTTACATATCCCGATCCACGCAGGGTTCTAGAGATTCCTCCGTTTCACGATAAACAGCTGGCACTTCCAATTTCGAAGTCTTCCGTTCGGAATCTCCACCGCACCCAGGACATTCACGAAGGTCCTATTGCCCGTGATAGCCCACTTGAGAGAGAGGGGATTGAGAGTCCACCATTACCTGGACGACATCCTGCTTCTCTCGGACAACAAGGAGTCTCTCATCCAGCATCGGAAAATCCTGGTCTCCACCTTACAGTCTCTAGGGTGGCTGATAAACTGGAAGAAAAGCAGTATCCACCCCACTCAGAGAATGGTCTTTTTAGGGGACGAGCTGGACACGAGAGAGAACACGGTGGAGCTTCCAGGGGAGAAGATTCCTCCCCTGATTCAGAAGGTGAAGAAGGCTATCTCGGCCAAGAGACTACCAGCCAGAACATGCCTCAGTATCCTGGGCTCCATGGCATCCACCATTCCGATGGTTCAATGGGCGCAATGGAACTCGAGGCCTTTCCAGATTTCCTTCCTGCCCCAGTGGAACGGTGTTTCAATGTCTCAGTCGATTCACATCCCTCAGGAGGTAAAGCAATCATTGCTGTGGTGGACACGGCCTCGCAACTTGGGAAGGTGCAAGCACATAATCACTCCTCACCAGGAGACGGTGACCTCAGATGCCAGTCTGCAGGGGTGGGGAGCCCACCATCAGCACTTTGCGGCCCAAGGCCACTGGCCATTCAGGGCACAGGACGCAGTGTCAAATGTGTTAGAAATGAGAGCAGCACTCCAGGCGCTCCTGTCCTTCAGCTCCCTCTTGAGAAAAAAAACATGTTCTTCTGAGAATGGACAACAAGGTTGCGGTTGCCTATATCAACAGGCAGGGGGGCACCAGAAGCAGGTCCATGATGCAGGAGGTCTGTCCTGTTCTAGAGTGGGGACAACTGAACCTGTTAAGCTTAAGGGCAGTCTATGTTCCGGGAGTCCAGAACGTGTTGGCCAACTCGCTGAGCAGGAATTTCACCTCCAACCACGAGTGGTCTCTGAACCCACAGGCCTACGCCCTCATATCCCTGACTTGGGGTTCTCCAGAGATAGACTTGGCGGCAACCCCAGAGAATGCGAAATGTCGGAGATTCCTATCAAGAACACCATTCCCTTCGGCAGAGGGGACGGATTGTCTCCTGCACCCCTGGAATTTCCATCTAGGATACATCTTCCCTCCAACTCCGCTCATAGCGAGGTTTCTCCTGAGACTCAAGGAGTCATCGGCACTGGTGGTGGCAGTGATTCCCTTCTGGCCGAGGAGGCCATGGTTCACCACTCTGATGCAGCTGAACGTTGTCGCCAGACCTACTCTCCCAGGGTCATCTTCTTCACCCGAACCCGGAGAAGCTACATTTGATGGCTTGGAGACTGAAAGGGCTAGGTACCTAGAGCAAGGCTGCTCCCAGAGGGTAGTGGATACCCTACTCCAGGCCAGGAGGCATACCACGAATAATACTTACAGGCGAGTCTGGGAGAAGTTTACCGCCTTCGCTCAACAGCAAGGTTGGGACTCATCCTCACCATCGGTGTCACAGGTCCTGGAGTTCCTTCAACTAGGCCTAGAGAAGGGCCTTAGATCAAGTACCCTAAAGGTCCAAGTCTCGGCCCTGTCCGCCTTGACAGGAGTCAGATGGGCACAAGATCCCCTTGTGGTTCAGTTCCAACGGGCCTGTCTAAAGCTGAGACCACCTAGAAAACCTTCCTTCCCAGTCTGGGACCTCTCAGTTGTACTGGAAGCTCTATCTAAGGAGCCCTTCTTTCCTAATGAGAACATATCCTTATGGGATCTGACGCTGAAAGGCTCATTCCTGATAGCCATAACATCGGCTAAGAGGGTGTCGGAGATGCAAGCCTTAATGGTCAGTGATCCATATCTGGTTGTATTGCCAGACAGATTAGTCTTAAAACCATCGGACCAGTTCATCCCCAAGGTATTCTCATCCTTTCACTTCAACCAGGAGATTAACCTTCCGGCACTCAGTACGGAACAAGGCAATCCTCACCCACTGGACGTCAAGGGTAATTGGAGTATCTCTCAGCTACCAGATCCATCAGGAAAATGGAAAGTCTCCTAATCATTCCGCATGGATTCAGGAGAGGTCAAGCGGTATCCTTTACGCACCATTGCGTCATGGCTGGTGAAGACCATCAAAAAGGCCTATTCACTGAGTAGTCATCAAGTACCTGAGGGCTTAAGGGCACACTTCACCAGGGCAGTGGCAACCTCCTGGGCAGCATATTGTAGAGTCTCGGCGGAGACAATTTGCAGAGCGGCTACCTGGTCTTCCAGGAACACCTTTATGTCCCATTACAAGGTGGATTCCGCCTGCTTATCCACAGTGGATTTCGGAAGATCCGTTATCCAGGCCAATTCTTCTATTCTTTGTTAATAAACTTAGTTTGAATTCCCACCCAGTCTTTGCGAGTTACTCCCCAAAGTGTATGCTGCCATGATGCGACAGGAAAACGGAAAATTGTATACTCACCTTTCCGTAATTTTCCTTTCCTGTCGTATCTTCATGGCAGCATACAATCTCCCACCCGTCTAAGGTGATATATACAGAGAATACTGGGGAGGGGGCCATCTTTACAACTTATAGCTATGTGATTCTATCAGGTTGTGAGGGGCGGAGTCACAACCCAAAGTGTATGCTGCCATGAAGATACAACAGGAAAGGAAAATTACGGAAAGGTGAGTATACAATTTTCCGTTTTCCAGTCTTTTCTATGGTTCAAAATAGGGGAACTTCACCTGCAGTTCCAACACCTACCCTTCGGCATATCGAGAGCTCCCAGAATCTTTACGAAGGTGTTGGTGGTAATTTTAGCTCCTCTTCGGGAGAAAGGGATCCACGTTCTACATTATCTGGATGATACTGAATTCTGTCCCAAGACAAGAGAGTTCTGGAGACCCACCTACAGGAAGTCTTGGACACACTGAACAGATACTGATGGCTAATCAATTATGCCAAAAGCCAGCTTATCCCTACGCCGAGAATGACATACCTGGGGGCATTGTTCGATACCCCAGAAAGAGCGGTGTCACTTCCATCAGAGAAAATCCCTATGATCATAGGCAAAGTAAAAAGAGTACTGGCGAGCAGGTCCATGTCGCCATTAGAATGCCTAAGTCTCCCAGTAGCCTTCTCCTCGTGCATCATGTTGTGGAAAATTTTATGAATGTATGTTGTCAGATGCCCCCCAGTGTCAGTTTTGTTGCAATACTCTCATGTAAGCGTATTCGCACATACAGACGCTGGAGGAAGACCATTGGATGCGGAAACCTTCCTGTGGACATGGCAGATCTGTTGCTCTTTTAGGGATGTTAGATTATGCATTCATCAGGAGCTTGGCCACCTCATGGCGACTGCATTAATGACTCAGAGCATACAAGTCTGCGTACATGGGAACTATAGCATAACTATATGAAAATTATGCCCCACTGAGCCATAATTTTTGTATGGTTCACATCACTGGTAACAGTGGGAGTGTGCACACGGTTATGTTCAAATCCATGTGCTTGCCACATGGTTTTGCACACCACCGTCTGCACACATAGTAGGTTACATAGTTACATAGTAGATGAGGTTGAAAAAAGACACAAGTCCATCAAGTCCAACCTATGTGAAACACGTCACTACTATATTCCTATTTTGAATGTATACGTGTCTTTGGTTCTGTTTTTGACCCTGTTGGAAGGGTTTCTGTGTTCTCACATCCTGTTACATCCTTATATGGTCATTCACGTCCTGTTTTCATTTCCTGTGATGTCACTTGCAATGTAAGAAGTGATTGGCTGTTGGAACCATCACTTCCTGTTTGTGAAAGCTTTTGAGGTAATAAAAGGGCATGTGAGCTGGAGAAATGCAGTCATGCTGAGAATGTAAGAAGGAGCAGATGTCTGTTTGCTTGGAATGCATGGGTTTTTAGGTAAGATGCATTTATTTCTTTAGACGAAATTGGTATTATATCAGAAGATGGATAGGGGTGCTTATTAGCACAGGAGATATGGCTGTGTGCAAATGGCAGTTCAACACAGAGGGCATAATCTCCAACATTTTGGAACTAAGGGCAGCCTGGATGGCGATATAACACTTTGCACCTCTTCTCAGAGGCATGTCCATCCTGCTACAGATGCACAACAGGGCAGAGCGCCTATATTCCAGCTCTTGAAAAAACCTAGCGGATCTCCTGTCAAGAGAGTTCACCAACAATTAATGGTCTCTGGACCGATGCCCTAGTCCAGTCTTTGACCTTTCAGATAGGATATGCATTCCCTCCGGTCCCTCTGATTCTGAGATTCCTTCAATGCCTAACAGAGGAAAAAGTGACCAGTAATTCATTACTGGCCAAGAAGACCTTGGTTCACACTCTTGACCAAGCTCTTTGCAAGCCCTTACTTCTTCCGAACACACTCAACCTTCTGTCTCAGGGAACTTCATTGATCTACATCCTGAGTTCCTAAATTTCAGGGCTTGGAAATTGAGCAGAAAAAGTGGGAGAATTAAGATGTTCCCACAAAGTAATCCAGACACTGCTTCAGGCCAAAAAATCATCCACCAATAACACCTACTACAAAATATGGAAGAAGTTTTTTTAGACTTTGTGAAAGCCAATCAATTTAACCTGCTAAAACCAGGGGTTCATGATATTCTCATTTTTCTACAAAGGGGTTTAAATTTGGGTTTGGGGCTGAGTAGACTAAAAGTACAAGTATCAGCCCTGACATACACAAGATGGGCCTTGAACCCTCTGATAAAATGTTTTCAGAGGGCAGTTCTAAAATGAAGACCTCCTAGGAAAATATATCCAAAGTGGGATTTACCTTTGGTATACTCAATACTCTTACAGTTCCTCCCTTTGCACCCACTGAAGAATGTTCTCTGGAAAATATTACACTTAAAGCTGCCTAATTGCCATTACCTCAGGCCGGAGAGTTTTGGAAATCCAAGCCTTAGGGGCTCAAGACCTATATATTATGTTCTTCCCGAACAGGGAACCTATTCACCAGTTTGTCCCCAAAGTTCCATCTGTCTACCACCTTATCAGGAATGGGTCCTCCCGGCTCTCGAGGAAGACCCAGTCAATTCTAAATTACATGAACTGGATGTAGCAAGAACTCTGCAATGGTACATTGAGCTAATGCAACCTTTTTGCAAAGACAAATGCCTGTTTGTTATCCCTAATGGCGTTAGAAGAGGTAAGGCAGCATCCAAAAGAACCTTAGTGAGCTGGATTGTACGTCTGATACAGAAAGCGTACCAGGTTAGTGTTCTTCCAGTGCTGAAGGCAATCAAGGCTCACTCGACTCAGAAAATGGCCTCTTCTTGGGCGGCTTTGACGTGGGTCTCTCCAGAAACGATTTGTTGTCCGGCAAGTTGGTCTTCCTTTAACAGCTTTATGGCTCACTATAACTTGGATCCAGCCGCTCTTACTTCCAGGGATTTTGAGGGAAAAAAAAACTTTACAGTTGTCAGTTTTGTAAACCCAATAAAATGATATATTTTTGCAGCAACCCCAAGGGGGCGTCATCTCTTTCTTTTATAGAGTTAAAGTGGTCCTATGGGTTGGTTGGGGGTGGAGCAACCAACCATGTGTATGCTGCCATGGATAGGCACCAGGAAAGGAAAATTACGGAATGGTAAGTATTCAATTTTTCATTATCAAAAAACCCTGGGCTTCCATGCCACGCCACATTGATGCAGTATTTCATGCAAAAGAAGCCCTGATCAAGTACTAAGTGCATACTATACTGTACATAAACATACTTTTAAGTAAGCCAACATTTCTGTATTTAAAAACCTTTTATTTTTTAATTTTTTATTGGTCTTATGTAATATTCTTTTTTTTCACAAGAAAAAAAATGTTTATTCGATTTTTACAATACAAGCGATGCATATACACAGTTGTTCACATATATATATTTTTACATGAATTGTCACAGAACGAATGGGGGACACCTTAAAATAGGAGAAAGATGTACGGAGCTGTTGGGTTGCATCACATTAGGAGATGGGATCTGAGGTAGTAGATTCCAGTAATTCTATTTAAGGAGGTCCTGGAGGAGGGGGGGGGGGGGGGAGGGGTGGAGACTGGGAGGGGAAAAGGAAGGGGGGAGGAAGGGGGGGGAATGAGGGTGGGGCGAAGGAAGGACCTCATCCATGTTGCTAAGTTCACATAGCTCAAACAATGATTAGACATTCAGATCAAAACAGTGGTACACACTATTGCAGGGCAGGTCCAACAGCAATATCTCAGTGATCATCCTCTACTTCTGTGCCACAGGCATCTATCCATCCCGACGATATCTTGTCAAATTTGCCAGGGCAGTTTCGGTTGGCATAGGTAAGTTTATACAATGGCAGCACCGAGTTCAGTTTTAGGCGCCATGAGGATACCCTGGGTGGTGTATTGTCCTTCCAGTGAAGGAATATCTCTCTACGAGCATAGAATGTAGCATAATTCAAGAATAATCTAGTATATTTGCCCCTCACCCTAGAGTCAAAAACATTGAGCAGCATCATTTTGGGGTCTGTTCCCAATTCCACGGGGACGTCTACGGTCCAATGACGAAACGTGTAGGGCGTGGCCTAATCTGCGTCTCCCAAACAATACAGGATTGCTAGCAGACGACCTGGATTTCACTTTTCTTTTGCATATATGAACTTTTAAAATGTGAGTACCGCTCTGTTCATTTTTGAAATAAAATTCTTCTAAACGGTTTGTTTCACGCTATGGGCATCCCCTCTCTTTTTATGTGAAATATCACCACGATCCTGAGATTGCCAGGAGCTGCCGCACAGTGGCATAGACTGTGACTGCCTGATACCCCAGCAGGGGTGAAGGCAGCTGGTGAGTGTTTGCATATTAAGAGCACAAGATCGTAATGGCACTGGCACTAATGAAACTAAGAATATTACCAACAAGGAAACAAGAATAAAGATTACTGCACTCTGCACTGAATATTATTGTGTGATGAGAGGACTTTCACGTTAATCAATTTTCAGTATATGCACATGCTCACTTTAACTGAACGGTTTTAAATTAATTCTGTTTTATTTGAACAATTTCAACGTTGTCCATCCTTTCACCTACACCCCCCTCTTTTCCCTTCCCCCTTCGTATCCCCCCCCCCCCCCCCCCCCCCTCCTTATTGACCTAATAAGGCTGTGAACCATACAAGCACCTTTTATCACATAAGCACTTCAATATATAGTTACAAGCTTATGTGACTTTGTCTAACCTCGTTTTTTAAATTTATTTTATTTAGCTTATTTGTTTTATTCTACATCACGTTAGAGTTTTGTATTTTCCTTTGAATCAACATCATCATCCACTCAAATAGAGGTCAATATAGCAAGACACCTTAGATCACTTAGGACATAAAAAGGAACAGCGCCACACCCATACCCTTATTTTCCAATTTAGCTTTGTCCACCTCAGGTGGCAACTGCATTTTATTGCAAACCACTTTTCTCCATTTCCACTGCGCGGGTCATTATTACATTTTCAGTTTGACTATACCCTTCCTTGCCCAAACCTGGGGGTCTGGAACGGTATTCATATGTGGTAAGTTTTTTTTTTTTTTTTCGCTCAAATTTTTTAATTTTTTTTTTATAAATTAAATACTTTTTATTAAGAAATTTCATTTGTTTTCCAAACTCTTAGTCACATTACATAACCGTATACAAAAGAATAGAGCGGTTAGCATGAGTAGCATAAAAGAAAACATAAGGACACAATAACAACAAATGATAATTCCGTAAAAACATACCCCATTTCCCCTTTTATCAACCTTACCCCCTCCCATCCCTCCCCCATCCCCTTCCCTACTATCCACTCCAACCATTCTCACCTACTACATTCACACACATTCACCTATTTATTTGATTCCGAATCTAACCACTGTTTCCATATTTTAAGGAACTGCTTATGGTTCTTTTTCCTGTATATATATTCCTCCTTATCGATCGTTCCATTCACCACTTTCTCCCATTCCCTTACTGTTGGGGGTTTTTTTTTCCTGCCATTTACGAGCAATTAGCAACCTTCCCTGAAACAGGCATCTAGTCACTGCGGTCTGGACATGGCCCCGTACCCCTTCCTCCTCTATTAACCCCAAGAGGCATAACCTGGCCCCCGCATCTAGCGACGTCCCAAATACCCCATTGATCTTCCTAATTATACCTTGCCAATATCTATGCAGTTTGGGGCATCGCCAGGTCATGTGCACCAGGTCACCCCTCCCATCTCCACATCTTGGGCATTCTGCATTCGGTCTTTTCCCAAACAAAAACAGCCTTGCAGGTGTGTAATAGGATCTATGCAGCAGGTATAGATGTGTTATGGTCTGAGATGGTGATAACGAGACCTTGGGGCCCAAGGCCAAGACTCTACTCCATTGATCCTCTCTCATTGGCCCCACATCCCTTTCCCACTTAGTCCTGCTACTACGCTCCACCTCACCTTTCTGTGCTGCCCCCCCCTTATCTTCTCATACATTCCTGATATTAACCCTTTGTATGAACCTGCCTTAACCAACCTCTCAAGGGACGGCATTTTACTCAGTTCTGGGATTTTCCCTTTAAATTGCATATTCAACGCATGTCTGACCTGTAAATAACTATAAAAGAATTGGTTCAAGATTCCAAATTCTGCACTGATTTCCTGAAATGATTTCAGTCTACCTTTCCTATATAACTGTGCCAGGAAGCCAATACCCTTCCTGGCCCATTTATCCACCTTCCCCAGTGTCTTAAGTTCTTCCAAGTTTTTATTATCCCAGAGAGGGGAAAATTCAGAGAACCCGCCATAGCCCAATATAGTCTTAGCAGTGTTCCAAACTTTTACCATTAGTTGTGTAGTTAAACATCTGGTTTCAAATGAATCTGCCTCCACAGCTTCCACTACTGTGCTATATTTTGTATTGTTTAGTAATAAGTCATTCCCTCCCTCCTTCCTCATAGGTGAATTACTCCCTCTCATATATTGTAGTTGTGCTGCCAAAAAATAAAATTCCGGGTTCGGCAACGCAAACCCTCCCATATCTTTCGGGCGCTGTAGTGCTTGCAAGCGGATTCTTGCTGGGCCATTCCTCCAAATCAATTCCCTAAATACCCCTAGTTTTCTAAACCAATACTTTTGGATCCATACTGGGGAGTTGTGTACTATGTATAATATTTGTGGCATCCACACCATTTTGATTAAATTAATCCTGCCCACCACCGACAGTGGCAGACGGCCCCATACCTTACTTTTCTGTTTCAGTTTGGCCATAAGCGGAATCATGTTCCTTGCTATAAACTGTCCCGGGTCTTTTGTTAAATTAACGCCCAAGTATCTTATTTGATTTGCTATCTTTATCTGGGTTGCCTGCTGTGGGAGTGGCTCTACAAGGGGGTCTATAGGCATAAGCACTGACTTCTCCCATCCTATTTCCAGTCCAGAGAAGCGTCCGAAGTCCTGTACCAGCCTTAAAACCTCTTCCAAGGACGATTGTGTATCCCCCAAAAATAACAGAACATCGTCCGCGTACATAGCTACTTTTTCTTCTCCTATTTCTCTTTTAAATCCCTGTATTCCCTGGGAGGTTCTCAAGGCAATAGCCAGGGGCTCTATAGCGAGAGTGAAGAGAAGGGGAGACAAGGGACACCCCTGCCTCGTCCCCCTCTCCAGCTGGAACCACTCCGAGCACTCCCCATTTATTCTGACCTTTGCCCTAGGGCCCTCATACAGTAATTTTATCCAGCGGACAAATTGGGGACCAAAACGGAATTCAGCCAATACTCTCCACAAGTAATGCCATTCGACGCTGTCAAAAGCTTTGACTGCGTCTAATGATAAAATGGCTCTATTCCCTCCACCCATGGCTGGGATTTGTGTGTTCAAATAGGCTCGTCTTATATTTAAACTTGTGGACCTATCCGGGATAAACCCGGTTTGGTCCGGGTGTACTACCTTGTTGATTATTTTATTCAGTCTAGCGGCCAGGGTCTTAGCTAAAATTTTAACATCCGTACACAAGAGGGATATTGGCCTATAGGAAGATGTTTCTAAACTATTTTTCCCCTCTTTTGCTAGAACTATTATGGTTGCTTCTACCATAGAGGTCGGCAGCTTCCCTTCCTCCATGGCTCCATTGAATACCTGAAGAAGTTTAGACAATAAAATATCCCCATATTTTTTATAAATTTCTATTGGTAGGCTGTCTGGACCCAGGGCTTTCTGGCCCGCCATAGCTTTGCGTAGCTCCTCAAGGGTCAATGGAGCCTCTAACCCATCTCTGTCCTCCTCTTGTAATTGAGGGATCTTTAGTTTTCGAAAGAAGCCCCCCATCTCCCTTTCCACATTCCTCTGTGAGGTACTATATAAATTTTTGTAATATTCCTTAAATTCATACGCTATTTCAGAGGTGGTCCTTCTAATCTCCCCTCCTTTATCTTGTATTGCTGATATGGTATTTGAGGGGCTGTTTGCTTTAGATATTAGAGCTAGGATTCTCCCCACCTGTTCACCCTCTCCAAAGAAGGTCCGCCTCTGAAACAGTTTTTTATTTTCTACTTTCTCCCAGACTGCTTTTTTATATTCATCCTGCTTCCTTAACCATCTGTCGTGGTCCTCAGGAGAGGATGACTCCACATAGCATGATTCTGCCCTTTCCACAGCTCAGTTTCTTTAGTCTGTGATTGTCTTTTAACATAGGTTATTTTTTGTATCAGCTCCCCCCGTAGATATGCTTTAAGCGTGTCCCAAATTATACCCAGTGATGCAGTCCCAGTATTCACCTTTATAAATTCTCTCAAGTTGGTGGCAATCCCTTCCGTGTCCTTGATTATCTCCAGCCAAAATGGATTTACCTTCCAATCTCCCCTACCATAGCTTGCCCCTGTCTTTATTGAAAAGACTATTTGTGAGTGGTCCGAGATCCCTCTAGGTTTATATTCTACCTCCTCTACCACCTTCAGGGCCTCTTCGTTACATAGTATGAGGTCAATCCTAGACAAGGTAGAATATGATCTAGAATGGCAAGAGTACTGCTTTACCCCGGGGTTCCATCTTCTCCATATATCCACAAACCCTGTCTCTTCACAGAATCGAAACAATGGGCCTCCAGGTGCACTTTTTACAGGAGTCCTCTGTGTGAACCGATCCAGATTTTTATCCATTGTCATGTTAAAGTCACCTGCTATTATAACCGGTACTCCGGGTTTATCAGCAACAAACCTCATCAAATCACATAAAACATCCAATTTGAACGGTGGAGGAATGTATACGTTTGCTATCACGCATTTACACTCCTCAATCATACAATAGAGGAAAATATACCTTCCATTTTCATCCGTTACATTCTGCCTGCAGGAGAAAACCACCCCAGACTCTATCAGTATACTCACCCCTCTTGAATAAGAGGTGTGTGTTGAATGGTATTGTATCCTATATTTTTTATGTTCCAAGACCTTGACAGACTCTCTCTCTAGGTGTGTCTCCTGCAGGCACAATATTTTGGAGTCATCCAGTTTGATTTCTGCAAAAATTGCCTGTCTCTTGGCAGGATCCTTAACCCCCCGTACGTTCCAAGAGCAAATCCTAACATTCCTGCCTTTCTTGGTCCGACCTGAGGCCACCTCCCTCCTATCCCCAAACCTCGCCATTACTCCTCCAAATCTTCCTATCACTACAGAATAATTCCTTACTTCTATTATACTCTTTTCCCATGAAAAAACCTCTTATCCTCGTGCACTGTGTAATTTGTGGTTTCTCCACCAATGTATACTCGAACCCTATCCCATATATATTGCTGTATCCCATCCACAACACCCAACTCACAATCTCCCCCTTTCTTACTCCAAATTCACCCCACCTGCCCCCACACATTCTCCCATTCTTCTTCCCTAGCTCCTGCCCTCCCCAAACACCCTCCCTCCCCCCTATCCCTCCCACCTCCCCCCCCTCCACCACCCCCTCCTCCCCCTCCCTCTTCTCTGCCCTCCTCTGGGCCTATGTTGGGGGCTTCTAAATTGACCGCATTTCTTCCCCAAAGTGAGATTCCCTAGCTTCCCAACAAATAAATGAAAAACAAACCGTGCGCAAACAACAAAAAAGAAAAAATTGTCCCAAAAGTCCCAAATAGCTCAGCTGTGTCCATTATAAAAGGATAATACACAAAACTACTTCAAGGTTCCCCCTCCTAGAGGGGGATAATTCCACCTTCTCACACTTTCTTTTTTACCTTCAGACCTCCCTTCCCTTACCCCCCCCACCCCCACCCCCATCTTTGTGCAAATGAATGTGCAAATAGCTACAAAAGGAAAAAAATAGAAAAAGAAGTTCGGACATATATATAAAAAATAGAAGGGAAGATGGGCCCAAGTCTGTCCACTAAATCATAGCTCTTCACCTTGACGTAACTTCCCTTCATTTATTTCCAACCAGGTTGTTGCTTCTACGGGTGTGTTAAAAAATTTGGTTTCTCCAAGGGCTGTCACTTTTAGGCGGGCAGGGTACAGTAGCGCATAATTGATTTTAAGTTGTTGCATTTTGCGTTTACAGTCAATGAATTTTGCTCTTCAGGGGAGAAGTCTGGGTATACAGAGATTTTTGCACCTTTATACTGAATATTCCTCATTACTCTTGCCCTTTGGAGTACTGTGTTTTTATCCTTAAAATACAAAAACTTAACAATCATGGGCCTGGGCAGGTTTCCTGAAGGCAATGGTCTAGATGGCACCCTGTGTGCGCGCTCGATAGCAAAAAAAAATTGAAAAAAATTCTCTACCAAATGTTTCCCTAAACCATGCCTCCATGAATTCTGCGGGACGGTCCCCTTCACTTTTTTCTGGGAGGCCTAGTACCCTTACATTCTTCCTGCGTGCTTCATTTTCCATCTCATCCATTTTGTGGATCCACATATTCAACTGTTTCTGCATTACTTGCATATCCTGCTTGATCGGGCTTACATCGTCTTCTAACTGGCTAAGTCTCTCCTCCAGTGCTGTTGTTCGCCCAGATACCTCCTGTATCTCGCGTTTAATTAGTAACACATCTTCCCCAATATATTTAAGCTGTGCAAATACTTCATTTAAAGATGACTTACAGTTATTGATTGCAGAGAGGATCTCTTTTAATGATGGTTCCTCGCCTACCGTCAAAGTGGTGGGGGGTATAGCTTCCGCCCCCCCTTGTTTCTCCTCCGGGCCCGGGGGTATCGCTACCGCTGGTACCCCCGCCAATACCGCTACTGCAACTGTAGATTTTGTTCCCTTTGATGCTGCTTTCAATTGTGTATCCACCAAAGAGCCCTGGCTTTTCCTCCCCGTAGATTGGGCCGCTAAAGGTAGCTGGTGTTGCTGCTCCCCTCCTTTCCTTGGTGTCTGATTTGGCGTGTGCGCAAACCGTTCCACCTTTGTTGCAGCCAGTGCAGCCTGACTTGTTTTTTCCCCCTTAGTGCCGCGTAGGGTCTGGGCGCTTCCCGCTGCACCCCCTCCTTCCTGTGTGGCCACCTCATCCCCCCCTCGCCTCCTAGTCATGGCCATGCCAGGGAGCGGGTTCGTCATACACAACGGGACTCACAGGCGGCTGCTCGATCCCGCATTCACTTCCACACCCCCCTCGCTCTCACCGGGGGAGTGTGTGTTGTTCTGTTGTCCTTGCGGGAGAGCCACAGGAGGGTCCGTTACGCGTCCTGATTACAGGTGTTCGGGTACCGGCTTCCAACTGTTCCTCCGGCGTCCTCCTTCCTCCTCCTTCCTATCTCCCTCCAGCCTCACACATGGGAGCGGGCGCGAGGTCCGGGATCACAGCGACCTCTCACCTCAGCATCCGGTCACGCCCCCCATATGTAAGTGGGGCAATCCTAAAAGAGGAATGTGGGGAGAGAACATCTCGGGGGAGGCAAAGCAGATTCTGGCTTTATTCCATACATTGATAGTTGTACGCATCAGCTCCGTAATGCCAGGGTGAGACCTCGCCCCCCTGAATACCACGTTGCTGAGGGAAGAGTATGAGCCCATTATGGCTGCCTCCAAGGTCACTGGTGGGTTGTCTTGCAGTTGGGAAAACCACCATCTGACCGTCACCAGGATGGCCGCCCAGAAGTAGATCTGAAAGTCTGGTAGGGACAGGCCACCCCGGGTGACGGCAGCTGGAGGGTAGTAATGGCCAGTCGTGGGGACCTACAGTTCCAAACAAAGGAAGATATTACACTTTTTATTCTCGCGAAGAATGAGGCCGGAGGGATCAAAGGGGCATTTCGAAAAAGGTAAAGGAATTTGGGGAGATAAACCATCTTAACTAAATTTACCCTACCCACTGGTGATAGGGGAAGGGTCCTCAAGGCTATACATTTCTGCGAAAAATTTTCAAAAAGTGGTTGAAGGTTCAGCTTATAATATGAGGACAGCGGAGTCCCAATCCTTACTGCCAGATATTTAAACTCAGATGTCCAGTTTAGGGGGGTGCCTGTTGGTGGGTGGTAACCTGACGCATTCAGTGAGAAAAGGAGGGATTTCCCCCAATTAACCTTAATGCCTGAGAATGATCCAAATTCATCTATTATTTGTAGCGCTGGTGGGAGGGAAGAGATGTCTTTAAGGAAAAGGAAGGTATCATCGGCATATAAGGAAATTTTATCTGTTATTACACCGACTTGGATTCCCTTTACTGAAGAGGAGGATCTAATTGGAGCTGCCATGGGTTCCATGGCTAGCGCAAATAATCCAGGGGACAGTGGGCAGCCCTGTCTGGCGCCCCTGGACAGGGGAAATGGCAGGGACAGTGAATTATTTGTGCGTATACGGACCGTGGGATTGTGGTATAGCATCTGGACCCAGCTAATAAAACGAGCGCCAAACCCGAATTTGCGAAGAACCGCCCAGAGGTAGCGCCACGCAACCGAATCAAAGGCCTTTTCGGCGTCTAGAGAGGCGACTACCTCCGGGCCGTCCCCGCTTGCCCTAGATAGATGCGTGAGGAGACGCCAGATGTTTATGTCGGTCCCTCTGCCTGGCATAAATCCAGACTGGTCCGCGTGCACCAGTGCCGTAATCACAGTGTTCAATCGACTAGCCAACATCTTAACCAACAGCTTGGCCAACAGCTTGGCGTCCACCTTAAGGAGAGAGATAGGGCGGTACGAAGAACACTGTTCCGGGTGCTTGCCTAGTTTAAGGATGACCACTATAACTGCCTCAGCCATTGTCGGGGGCAACGAATTCCCTTCCATGGCTTTTTGCAGTACTATTCTGAATGATGGTAGTATTTCTTCTGCATTAGTTTTAAAGAATTCGGCAGGTATACCAACCGGACCTGGCGTTTTGCTATTTTGCAAGGAGGCCACTGCCCTCTGTAACTCCTCTAATAGGATAGGAGCGTCTAAAGCTTCTCTAAATGTGGATGTCAGGCAAGGGAGCTCCACCCCGTCGAGATAGGTCGTCAGTTCTGCATCCGTGCATTTCATTTGAGAACCATAGAGCTACCGGTAGAATGATGCAAATCTGTCATTAATGGATGAGGGATCTGTTCGGGTCGTCTCGTCCGAGTCATATATGGTCGAAATAGTCACCGGGGAGGAGTTTTCCCTCGCCAGCCATGCCAGCATGCTGCCAGTTTCTCCCCGTGCTCGAAAGTTCTTTGGGACTGGTGTAGGAATTTAGTTTTGGTGGCTGACGTTCTTAGTAGGACGACATCCCTTAACGCTGCCTGAAAGTCAGAGTATGCTCTCGGAGTCCCCCTCCTCAAGTGCTGTCACTCTCTCCTCAGCCCTTCGGGTCTCCTCCCTCAGATCCTTATGGACCTTACGGATATGTGACTGTAGGTTACCCCTGGTGAAGGCATTAAATGCGTCCCAAGACGTGCTCAGAGATATCGACTGGTCCAATTCCCGCCAATACAGCACCGCCTCAGACCTATACGGTTCTGATATTCTGGAATCAGACAGCCAGAACCTGGACAATCTCCAGAGACTCTCCCCCGGTGCATAGGACACGAACAGCTTCAAGGCAAGCGGAGCGTGATCGGATATGCCACGGGGGAGAATGGTGATATCCCTAACCCTGGGTAGGACAGACCCCCCCGCGTAGGCAAGGTCTATGCGTGATAGGGTTTTGTGTGAAGCTGAGTGACATGTGTAGGCCCTTCAGGAGGGGTTACACCATCTTCACACATCAGTCAGGTTAGAGGCTTCCGCCCAGGAGAGCAGCTCTGAAGATGAGCCCGCTCCAGGTGAGAGTCTGTTCACCCCAGGGTCCGAGGCCAGGTTAAAATCCCCCAGCATCACCACATTATCTGTAGCGTAGGTAGCAATCTTAGAGATAAGCTGATTAAGTAATCTCGTGGATGCCAGGGGGGGGGGGGCAGGTACAGTCCCACCACCACTAGCTCCAATCTGTCTACCATAGCATGGAGTATAACAAAGCGACCTGCTGGGTCTAGTTCCAGCGCTAGCAGCTAGAACGGTAGAGATTTATAAACTAGAATGCTGACCCCCCCCCTAGAGTAGTTGGTGTATGTGGAATAATACTGATGTCCCACCCAGGGCCGCCTAAGGCTCAAGAGCTTACTGCCTGTCAAGTGAGTTTCCTGCAGTATACATATTTGGGGATGATAAGTTTTGAGGAATTGAAACACTAATGACCTTTTCACAGAAGAGTTCAAACCCCTAGTGTTCCATGAAACAATAGTACAGTCAGCCATAATCATCTATTGGTACATTTTCAAGCTGTGGACCTACACCCAAAATGAGATGCAAGGTCCAGACCACTATATGGGTCAGGACATGGCATCCCAAACATCTAGTGGCATACATGTTTACATCGCTTGTGAAAAAAACAATATAAGAACCAATTATAACAAAATAACCCCAACCAACTCCCCCACCCCTCACCCCGCCAACCCCAAGCCCCAACTTTGGGGAGGCTCAGGATCCCAATTTAGAACCAAGGCGAATACGCCTATAAAGGGGGAATGTGTGCAAAACCGCATCCGCAGTTCAGCAGTTAGATGTTACATCGAGTCTCTTACTGGAGACCGGATTAGTAAAAAACGGGTGCAGGCTCCCCGCAGCTGCCAGGGGTACAGACTTAAATGTTAACATTGCAGGGTTAATCAAATTGTTTTGGCCATTGCCAAAGGAGAAGAAAAAAAAAAAAAAAAAAAAAAAAAAAACAGGGTGGCAGAAAAGGGGGGGGGGGGGGGAGAGGATGTGGCAGGAGTCAACCTTCATATCTATTCCCCCTTCGGGTTGCCTCAGTCAGCCTTAAAAAAGGGCTGAGGGGCATCATCTCCCAATACCCCCATCGCCCATGAAGGTGGGTATGTAGTGGCACTCAGTGGACAATCTGGATCGAGAGGCCCTGTTTGGCCCAATGTATAAAGAGAGGCACATCTTTAAGGCCACAAGTGGCTATGGCACATATGGGCTGGATTCCAAACCGTAGGGATAGTGGTAGCTGAGTACGTGCTGTCACATCCGGAGTCGGAAGTGGGCCTTGGTCCAGGATGTGCAAAAGGGAGAAGGAGGGGAGAAGTAGGATGCAGACCTGGAGCCGTCTTTGCAGTAATGATGCCTCGAAAAGCCTCTCGAGGCCTAGCTGTCTGACCCTCGGGGTTCAGAAGTGGAAACTGCAACATGTGGAGGGTATCAGGATGCAGTAGGAAGACCCAGTCCAATATGTAGGAAAAGGCACATTATAGGAAAAACAGTAGACGACAGCAGCCCGCTTAAGCGGGCGATCAAGTAGGTCACTTATCTGGGCGGGAGTGTGTCGATCCAGCCTGAGGCTTCTGGGGTCATGTAGAACCGAAAAGACTCCCCATCCTCCACCCTCAGCCTGGCCAGGAACAGCATGCTGTACTTAATATGGTGGGAGCGAAGCCTCGCTCTGACAGCATCAAAGGATTTCCGCTGCTTCTGGGTTTCCAGCGAATAATCCGGGAATATTAGGAGCTTAGCATTTTCGAAGCGGAGTTCGCCTTGGGCCCTGGCCTCCCTCATCACAATATCTCTGTCCCGAAAATTAAGGGCCCTTTCCACAGTAAAGAATGGGGAAAGCGAGCAGCAGGGAGTAGTTGTTGCAATAAGTGTTCAGCAAAGGCCGTAGGATTCGTGCCCTCTGCCCCCTCAGGGAGTCCCAATATGCGCAGGTTATTCCTTCTGTTGCGGTTCTCCGCATCCTCTGCACATGACTCAAGCGTCTTTACCCTGGCTTTAAGTGCATGTATGTCTGCCCCATGGTCACGCACCGTATCCTCTGCCTGGGAGACTCTTTGCTCCACCTCAGACACTCTCCCACGAAAGGCATCAAAGTCCTTCCTAATAAATTCCACGCTAGCTTGAATATGATCCACCTTACTGGTCAGGGTGGTTATGGCCTGCAGAACTGCTTTAAAATCGGCCGCCGTGGCAGGCATCCTGTTGGGGTCTTCGGCCTGGTTCTCCATCAGGGCAGGAGTCTTAGGCGAGGCCCCGGCTGCGGCCCTGTCAGTAATGTCGGGCCTCGTGGCCTTTTTCCGGGATCGGGGCTGTCTCTTTCTCCTTTGCATACCCCGGGGAGGGTACCAGGAGTGGAGAGGGACATGGAGAGCCCGCCAGAACTTCGTTTCTCGGCTTCCGAACGGGTACCGCGCCGACCCTGTGCGGCCACGGACAGGGTTTTTAGGCGAGGCCGCGGCTTCGGCCTAGTCCGCGATGTCCGGCCTCAGCACCCTTTCAGAGGATTTCGGGCGGCCGATTCTTCCCCCAAGTGTTCCGGAATGGTCTCCCTGTCAGGAGGGACTCAGTAAGGTCAATTTTTGGGGGTCTGCACCCAGTAAAAAAGGATAATAAAGGCCAGTCCTGGGGAGCTCAGACAAACACATCTGCTCCCATTGCCATCTTGGACACGCCCCCCTTATGTAATATTATAATTTTCTGAGATAATCATCAAAATTAAAAGAAAGAAATGCTTGAAATATATTACTCTGTGTTTACCACATCTATATAAAATTATGAGTTTTACTTTTTGAATTATTTTAATGAAATAAATTCACTTTTTGATATTATAATTTTGTGAGATGCACCTGTATACTGTATATAAGTATAGTTACATAGGTCCAAGCTGGACCAATGTAACTACAGTGCCTTGCAAAAGTATTCACCCCCTTGGCATTTTTCATGTTTTGTTGCCTCACAACCTGGAATTAACATGGATTATTTGAGGATTTGCATCATTTAGTTTACAGAACATGCCCACAACTTTGAAGATTTTTTTTTTATTGTGAAGCAAATAACAAATAGGATAAAATAACAGAAAAAGTCAATGTGCATAACTATTCACCCCCCCCTAAAGTCAATACTTTGTAGAGCCACCTTTTGCAGCTATCACAGCTCCAAGTCACTTTGGATAAGTCTCTATGAGCTTGCCACATCTTACCACTGGGATTTTTGCCCATTCCTCCTGGCAAAACTGCTCCAGCTCCTTTAAATTGGATGGTTTGCGCTTGTGAACAGCAATCTTTAAGTCTCACCACAGATTTTCTATTGGATTAAGGTCTGGGCTTTGACTAGGCCATTGCAACACATTTACATGTTTCCCCTTAAACCACTCAAGTGTTGCTTTCGAAGTGTGTTTGGGGTCATTGTCCTGCTGGAAGGTGAACCTCTGTCCTAGCCTCAAATCACACACAGAGTGGTACAGGTTTTGCTCAAGAATATCCCTATATTTAGCACCATCCATCTTTCCCTCAATTCTGACCAGTTTCCCAGTCCTGACTGCTGAAAAGCATCACCACAGCATGATGCTGCCACCACCATGTTTCTCTGTGGGGATGGTGTTCTTTGGGTGATGTGTTGGGTTTGCGCCAGACATAGCGTTTTCTTTGATGGCTAAAAACTTCAATTTTAGTCTCATCAGACCAGAGCACCTTCCTCCATGCATTTTGGGAGTCTCCCACATACCTTTTCGCAAACTCAAAACGTACCACTTTGTTTTTTGCTGAAAGTAATGGCTTTCTTCTGGCCACTCTGCCATAAATCCCAACTCTATGGAGCGTACAGCTTATTGTCGTTCTACGTAGATACTCCAGTCTCTGCTGTGGAACTCTACAGCTCCTCCAGGGTTACCCTAGGTCTCTGTGCTGCCTCTCTGATTAATGCCCTCTTTGCCCGGTCCGTGAGTTTTGGTGTGCGGCCGTCTCTTTGCAGGTTTGCTGTTGTGCCATGTTCTTTACACCATTTGGTTATGATAGATTTGATGGTGCTCTTAGAGATCAAAGATTTGGATTTTTTTTATAACCTAACCCTGACTTGTACTTCTCAACAACATTGTCCCTTACTTGTTTGGAGAGTTCATTGGTCTTCATGGCAGTGTTTGGTTAGTGGTGCTTCTTGCTTAGGTGTTACAGCCTCTGGGGTCTTTCAAAAAGGTGTGTAAATGTAATGACAGATCATGTGACACTTAGATTGCACACAGGTGGACATCATTTCACTAATTATGTGACTTCTGAAGGTAATTGGTTGCACCAGAGCTTTTAATGGGCTTCATAACAAAGGGGGTGAATACATACGCACATGGCAATTAACAGTTTTTTTATTTCTAAAAATAGTTTTATGTATATATTTTTCTAATTTTACTTCACCAACTTAGACTATTGTGTTCTGATCCATCACATATAATTCAGATTAAAAAAACACTGAATTAAAATCTGTAATGTTAACAAAATAGGTAAAAAGCCAAGGGGGGGGTTTGAATACTTTTGCAAGGCATTGTATGTAAAAAATATACCTTACCTGGAATTCATCTTTAGGTAACAGAGTTCAAAGAACAAGTTGCATGTAGATCCCTACCTACTGTGGCTTGTGCCTGTCCTCTCCAGGGCTCAAACTCTGTCCCGAGGAGCAGGTTAGAGTAGACTGTAATCTTAACATTAGATTGCACAGACTCCAAAGCATCACACTGCAAAAGCATCAATTAAAAAATGGTTACCTGTAAAACATGCTGTCAAGCATACACAGACTGTACAAGAGTCAAACAGCAGGGCTGGAGTAGTCTACATGTATGGAAGCATGAATGTCCACAATTCAGTGGCGGCCCATCCATAGAGGGCGCACGGGCGGCGCCCTCCCATCCATGCGTCAGGCCCCCTGATCTACATAGCAGGGAGCCGGACTATGGATTCCAATTGGAGGGGGGGAGAGTGTTTGTTTGAAGCAAATGATTAGAGCCAGCTCTAATGGGCTTTGAAAAAGGGTGGGCTCGGGGCACAGTGATCCCACCCAGTTGTGCAAGGATAGCAAATTAATTTTCACTATTTTCACACTGACTTTCCTCCCCGCCAATCAGGAGCAGTTTGTGAGATGTTTCCAGATTGGCCAAAGTGTCATTTAATAGGGAGCACAAGAAGGTCTAGGAATCACAGAGATCGGGAGCATCAGCTGATGATATCTATGTCCCCAGGCTGTGGTACTACCACAGCCTGCATTTTTTGTCCGACCAAAACCCAACCCAGGCCATCACTCCCTTCCACATCGGATGAGGCCACAGCTCCCGAGGTCCACCCTGGTCCTTCGACACAAAATGAAGATGTGGAGGAGCCCAGCTTGACCCAGGTATAGCATTGTTGAACATATTTGCATCCAAAAATAGAATGATAACTAGATGTTATTGTTCAAAAAATTCTGCCTTAACAAAGTTGTTTCCATATCAATAGACAGTAGTGGCCAAAAATGATTGGGGCATAATGAAAAATGCTGGGGTCAGAATGATAGTCTTTTCTATTTCTCCACATTCAATTTGCAACAGTCACAAGCTCAAAATTGTGTGATTTATTACCAAAAAAAAAAAAAAACTAATTATGTCCCATTTTCATACACAGGAAAGTTTGGAGGAGCCAGTGGCCAGCAGCTACAGAGTCCCAGATCCCTCCCCTACTAAAAGGGCCAGGAAGAGCAGGAACCTAGACGAGGCCACAGCTGCCTTCCTCAGCCACGCAACAACTGCAATCAGTATGGCCCCAGATGCAGCTAAGGCATTTGGCTGTCTGACAGCTAATAAGTTACGAGATATGGATGTGGATGAATACAATGTAAAATTAACAAGGGACACCAACATAGTTGCATCTTTGATCTTAAAAACTATGGGATAATAATGTTGTGGTAACTTGACACACAAAAAAAAAAAAAGATATTCTTGATATCACTGGAAAAAAAGCCTTTTTAAATACGTTTGGCAGAACTCCTTCAGTATCACCAGCAAAGCAGCTTCATTACTATCCCATTATAAAGAAGAAGAGAATTGTGCGCTGCATTTCGAGATTTCATAATTTGCCACGTCACGAATGTGAATTCTCCATTATGAACGCTAGTTTTACAAGACCGACCGCTTCCGGCTCGTACTTACTTCCGAGCATGCGTGTTTGTACTTTGGTCCGATGGACTTGTGTACACACGCTTGGAAAATCCGACAACAGACCGTTATCCGCAGACAATTTTAAAGCCTGCCACCCAACACTTGTCCGTGAAAAATCCGACAGCAATTGTCCGATGGAGGGTACAAACGGTCGGATTTTCCAACAACAGCCTGTCATCACACAATTCCCATTGGAAAATCCGATCGTGTGTACGAGGCTTTAGGCCTCCTGCACACTGCAGCTTGAAAAAGCTCAGCACAGCTTCTTTTTTTGTACCAAACTAAAATACAGCCCATTAATTGCAATGTGTCTATGTACACAGGCGTGTAAACAAGCGCCGTGCGTTCTTCAGTAAAAAAGAAAATAGAAAAAAAATCTGCTTTTTTGGTCAGTAATTTACGCCTCATGCACGCAAATACCATTTACATATCGTGCAGGATTATCCGAAAATACGTTTTTGCAGATTTGCGCGAATGCATATAAGCGAAAATGCGTGTAAATACATACAATAAAAAAAAAGGTCTAAAGAAGTAGATGCTCAAACAGGAGTATTATGTGCAAGAGGGTTACTAAACCCTAATTTAAAAAAAAAAAAAAAATAATAAACATATCATACTTACCTCCACCGTGCAGTTGGTTAAGCACGGGGGGTCCCTCAGCGGCGCTAGTAGCTCCTCCTCTTCTCGAGTGCCCTGTCAGGACACCCCTGTGCTCCCAACTCCTGCTTCTGCGCCTATTGACACAGAAAGCAGGACTCGGCCCTGCCCCATTGGATTTGATTGACAGCAGCGGGAGCCAATGGCTGTGCTGCTATCAACCTATCCAATCAGGACAGGAGACACCAGCTAGAGCTGGTGTGCTCGTCCCTGGGGAGAAAAAGACCGGGTACAGGTAAGTAAAATGGGGGGTCTGCAGCATGACAGAAGGTTTTTCACCTTAATGCATAGAATGCATTAAGGTGAAAAACCACAAGGATTTACAACCCCTTTAACCACTTCAGCCTCGGAAGAATTTGCCCCCTTAATGACCAGGCCATTTTTTGTGATACGGCACTGCGTCGTTTTAACTGACAATTGCGTGGTCGTGCAAAGTTGTACCCAAACAAAATTGATGTCCTTTTTTTCCCACAAATAGAGCTTTCTTTTGGTGGTATTTGATCACCTCTGTGGTTTTTATTTTTTGGGCTATAAACAATAAAAGAGCGACAATTTTGAAAAATTTTACTTTTTGCTATAATAAATATCCCCCCCCCCCAAAAAAAAATAATAAACAAATTTCTTGCTCAGTTTAGACCGATATGTATTCTTCTACATATTTCTGGTAAAAAAAAAAATCTCACCAAGCGTATATTGATTGGTTTGCGCAAAAGTTATACCATCTACAGGGGGTAGATTTATGGCATTTTTGTTATTTTTTCTGTTACTAGTGGTGGCGATCAGATTGGACACTTTTTTGCAATCATTGACATTTATACAGCGATCAGAGCTAAAAATAGCCACTGATTACTGTATAAATGTCACTGGCAGGGAAGTGGTTAACACTAGGTGGTGATCAAGGGGTTAAATGTGTGTCCTAGGGAGTGATTCTAACTGGGGGGGGGGATGGGACTGCCTGGAGGAGGAGACCGATCGTTGGAGGGACATACCAAGCCAATATTAGTAACAAATCACCCGCTATCTTAGCAAGTAAGAAAATATATCTGCCCTGGGGGTCTGTTACCATTGTCTGAATCTCGAAGGACACTGTGGCGTCCCTGCATTGGACAGGCATTTCATGCCACACATACATCCTACTCCAGGGGTGTCTCTGTGCTCGTGGCAAAACCAGTGTCACATAGTTACATGAAAAAAGACACAAGTCCATCAAGTCCAACCTATGTGTGTGATTATGTGTCAGTATTACATTACATATCCCTGTATATTGCGGTCATTCAGAAACTATTAGCTAATCACCTGAATGACCGCAATATACAGGGATATGTAATGTAATACTGACACATAATCACACACATAGGTTGGACTTGATGGACTTGTGTCTTTTTTCAACCTCACCTACTATGTAACTATGTGACATTGGTTTTGCCACGAGCACAGAGACACCCCTGGAGTAGGATGTATGTGTGGCATGAAATGCCTGTCCAATGCAGGGACGCCACAGCGCCCGCTGCATGGACCCCTCCACGTGGGTCTCGAGCAGAAATAAAATGTCTGCATGTTGTGTCTTTAGAAAGGACAGAGCAGCAGTGCGTTTCAGCTTATTGCGTAGACCACGTACATTCCACGTGAGGAACTTCAACCCAGCCATATTACATGCGTAGGACAGAGGCACCCTGGTCCTGAGCAGCCCATAAGTAGGCATTGGCAAATATATAACATAATAAAATACACCAGATATGTAGCATAACAGTAAGTGGCAGCACTTGTATGATTAGATTTAGCACCAGTAAAAAAGAAGAAAATAACACCCCAACTAGGGTTGCCACCTGTCCGGGTTCGGAATCATGCGTCCAGGCCGGACACAATTTTCAGACTATGGCTTCCAGATACATCTGGATTTGAGGTGCTGCCAAGAGGTGAGTGAGCTCACCATCCATCCCTGAATAAAAGAAAATAAATCAGCGCGTGTATGCATATAAGCAGCTGAACACCAGGGTCAATCAATCAAATCCCTCAAGTCAAAATGTAAAAAATAAGGTGCAGCGCTAAGTAAAACCTAATCATCAGGGGATAAAATACAAAGTGCAACTAAATGGGAGGATAACAATAAGATATGAAATGTCCTTGAGAACAATGATGTAAAAAATTCAAAGAGCAATAACAAAGTCCAAAGACTCCTGTGAAGTTCCACCAAACAAACGTGATGTCATGCCGGTATAAGTGACTGATGTGCCCTTCACCGATATATAGAGTAGCCTCTCACCTGACGACCAGGACCCTTTAATTACAGAGGCTCACATAGGCATTCCCATACGGGTCATATAGATGGATAACAATCTGAATAGGTGATCAGGAACTCCATCAAATACCAGGTGGATAAGATTCAGGATAATCCCAATGGCATATAAAATATAGAAGAGGAACAACAAAATAGTGCTCTCCGTTTGCCAAAAATGTATTTAAAGAAGAGAAAATTTACACTTACATAGCAAGCACTTCTCAAGTGCCAGTAAAACTGCAGTGGACGATAGTGTGTGCACACAAACAAGGATGGAGCATGCGCGGTGGCCGCGGGTGACGTCACAACGTCAGAAAAAAAATGGGACCGGCAGATGATGGCCGCCTCTCTCCACCGTCTTCCCGGTACCCACCTTCTTGTCTCCAGTTACCAGAGTGACGGGCCCATTAAGTGATCTTTTTTTCTGATGTTGTGACGCCACCTGCGGCCACCGCGCATGCTCCATCCTTGTTTGTGTGCACATACTATCGTCCACTGCAGTTTTACTGGCACTTGAGAAGTGCTTGCTATGTAAGTGTAAATTTTCTCTTCTTTAAATAAATTTTTGGCAAACGGAGAGCACTATTTTGTTGTTCCTCTTCTATGTTTTATATGCCATTGGGATTATCCTGAATCTTATCCACCTGGTATTTGATGGAGTTCCTGATCACCTATTCGGATTGTTATCCATCTATATGACCCATATGGGAATGCCTATGTAACCCTCTGTAATTAAAGGGTCCTGGTCGTCAGGTGAGAGGCTACTCTATATATCGGTGAAGGGCACATCAGTCACTTATACCGGCATGATATCACGTTTGTTTGGTGGAACTTCACAGGAGTCTTTGGACTTTGTTATTGCTCTTTCAATTTTTTACATCATTGTTCTCAAGGACATTTCATATCTTATTGTTATCCTCCCATTTAGTTGCACTTTGTATTTTATCCCCTGATGATTAGGTTTTACTTAGCGCTGCACCATCCATCCCTGTCTGTGACGGAAGTTTCCCTCCTGCCTCTGAGTGAGTAAACTAAGGTAGTTCAGGGTTGTTAGAGCACCCCTTACATCAGAGTTTCCCTTTACACCAGAGGTTGCAGTGTTCCGTCTTACATCAGAGTCCTCTCCGTATCAGAGTTCTCAGTGTTCCCCCTTAAATCAGGGTTCCCAGAGCATCCCTTATGTTAGAATCCCCAGAGTTCTCCCTTACATGAGAGTCTGCAGAGTCCCCCCTTACAGTGAAAGGGAACTTTGCGAATTCAGATGCAAAAGGGGAACTCTGTGGATTTAGATGTACAGTCAGGTCCATAAATATTGGGACATTGACACAATTCTAATCTTTTTGGCTCTATACACCACCAAAATGGATTTGAAATGAAATGAACAAGATGTGCTTTAACTGCAGACTTTCAGCTTTCATTTAAGGGTATTTCCAAATCAGGTGAACGGTGTAGGAATTACAACAGTTTGTATATGTGCCTCCCACTTTTTAAGGGATCAAAAGTAATGGGACAGATTAACAATTATCTATCAAACTTTCACTTTTTAATACTTGGTTGCAAATCCTTTGCAGTCAATTACAACCTGAAGTCTGAAACGCATAGACATCACCAGAGGCTGGGTTTCATCCCCGGTGATGCTCTGCCAGGCCACTACTGCAACTTTCTTCAGTTCCTGCTTGTTCTTGGGGCATTTTACCTTCAGTTTTGTCTTCAGCAAGTGGTGCATGCTCAATCGGATTCAGATCAGGTGATTGACTTGGCCACTGCATAACATTCCACTTCTTTCCCTTAAAAAACTCTTTGGTTGCTTTCGCAGTATGCTTCGGGTCATTGTCCATCTGTACTGTGAAGCGCCGTCCAATGAGTTCTGAAGCATTTTGCTGAATATGAACAGATAATATTGCCCGAAACACTTCAGAATTCATCCTGCTGCTTTTGTCAATAGTCACATCGTCAATAAATACAAGAGAACCAGTTCCATTGGCAGCCATACATGCCGACGCCATGACACTACCACCATCATGCTTCACTGATGAGGTGGTATGCTTTGGAACATGAGCAGTTGCTTTACTTCTCCATACTCTTCTCTTCTCATCACTCAAGTTGATCTTGGCCTCATCTGTCCATAGGATGTTCCATAACTGTGAAGGCTTTTTCAGATGTTGTTTAGCAAACTCTAATCTGACCTTCCTATTTTTGAGGCTCACCAATGGTTTACATCTTGTGGTAAACCCCCTGTATTCACTCTGGTGAAGTCTTCTCTTGATTGTTGACTTTGACACACATACACCTACCTCCTGTAGAGTGTTCTTGATCTGGCCAACTGTGGTGAAGGGTGTTTTCTTCACCAGGGAAAGAATTCTTCGGTCATCCACCACAGTTGTTTTCCGTGGTCTTCCGGGTCTTTTTGTGTTGCTGAGCTCACCGGTGCATTCTTTCTTTTTAAGGATGTTCCAAACAGTTGATTTGGCCACACCTAATGTTTTTGCCATCTCTCTGATGGGTTTTTGTTTTTTCAGCGTAACGATGGCTTGCTTTACTGATCTTTGGATCTCATATTGAGAGTTGACAGCAACAGATTCCAAATGCAAATAGCACACTTGAAATGAACTCTGGACCTTTTATCTGCTCCTTGTAAATGGGATAATGAGGGAATAACACACCTGGCCATGGAACAGCTGAGCAGCCAATTGTCACATTACTTTTGGTCCCTTAAAAAGTGGAGGGCACATATACAAACTGTTGTAATTCCTACACCGTTCACTTGATTTGGATGTAAATACCCTCAGATTAAAGCTGAAAGTCTGCAGTTAAAGCACATCTTGTTCATTTCAAATCCATTGTGGTGGTGTATAGAGCCAAAAAGATTAGAATTGTGTCAATGTCCCAATATTTATGGACCTGACTGTACATCTAAATCCACAGAGTTCCCCTTTTGCATCTGAATTCGCAAAGTTCCCTTTCACTGTAAGGGGGGACTCTGCAGACTCTCATGTAAGGGAGAACTCTGGGGATTCTAACATAAGGGATGCTCTGGGAACCCTGATTTAAGGGGGAACACTGAGAACTCTGATACGGAGAGGACTCTGATGTAAGGCGGAACACTGCAACCTCTGGTGTAAAGGGGAACTCTGATGTAAGGGGTGCTCTAACAACCCTGAATTACCTTAGTTTACTCACTCAGAGAATCAAGAGAAGACTTCACCAGAGTGAATACAGGGGGTTTACCACAAGATGTAAACCATTGGTGAGCCTCAAAAATAGGAAGGTCAGATTAGAGTTTGCTAAACAACATCTGAAAAAGCCTTCACAGTTATGGAACATCCTATGGACAGATGAGGCCAAGATCAACTTGAGTGATGAGAAGAGAAGAGTATGGAGAAGTAAAGCAACTGCTCATGTTCCAAAGCATACCACCTCATCAGTGAAGCATGATGGTGGTAGTGTCATGGCGTCGGCATGTATGGCTGCCAATGGAACTGGTTCTCTTGTATTTATTGATGATGTGACTATTGACAAAAGCAGCAGGATGAATTCTGAAGTGTTTTGGGCAATATTATCTGTTCATATTCAGCAAAATGCTTCAGAACTCATTGGACGGCGCTTCACAGTACAGATGGACAATGACCCGAAGCATACTGCGAAAGCAACCAAAGAGTTTTTTAAGGGAAAGAAGTGGAATGTTATGCAGTGGCCAAGTCAATCACCTGACCTGAATCCGATTGAGCATGCACCACTTGCTGAAGACAAAACTGAAGGTAAAATGCCCCAAGAACAAGCAGGAACTGAAGAAAGTTGCAGTAGTGGCCTGGCAGAGCATCACCGGGGATGAAACCCAGCCTCTGGTGATGTCTATGCGTTTCAGACTTCAGGTTGTAATTGACTGCAAAGGATTTGCAACCAAGTATTAAAAAGTGAAAGTTTGATAGATAATTGTTAATCTGTCCCATTACTTTTGATCCCTTAAAAAGTGGGAGGCACATATACAAACTGTTGTAATTCCTACACCGTTCACCTGATTTGGAAATACCCTTAAATGAAAGCTGTAAGTCTGCAGTTAAAGCACATCTTGTTCATTTCAAATCCATTGTGGTGGTGTATAGAGCCAAAAAGATTAGAATTGTGTCAATGTCCCAATATTTATGGACCTGACTGTACATCTAAATCCACAGAGTTCCCCTTTTGCATCTGAATTCGCAAAGTTCCCTTTCACTGTAAGGGGGGACTCTGCAGACTCTCATGTAAGGGAGAACTCTGGGGATTCTAACATAAGGGATGCTCTGGGAACCCTGATTTAAGGGGGAACACTGAGAACTCTGATACAGAGAGGACTCTGATGTAAGGCGGAACACTGCAACCTCTGGTGTAAAGGGGAACTCTGATGTAAGGGGTGCTCTAACAACCCTGAATTACCTTAGTTTACTCACTCAGAGGCAGGAGGGAAACCTGTATTTCCCAATATTTATGGACCTGACTGTATAAGGGGAACTCTGATGCAAAGGGGACTCTTGTTATTAACTTCATATCATTATAAATGTTATTTAATAGCAAAATATATGTATAGTTTATACTATAAAAAAAAAATTGCTGTGTGCCCCTAAAGTGTTTGGGTTTGACTTGAAGAAAAGGTGGCAACCCTAACCCCAACCCTCCCAGCTCTACACATACCCCAACTTGTGCAAGCATAAGTCCCAAAAACGAAAACAAAAAACATGGGATCCCAAAGTAAGCACCAGCTCGGTGTCTGAGGTGCCAGGGCCACCGACTGGGGTATTAATCTTGTAAGGTAAGCGTCCCAGTAGGGGGGCAAAAATCCTCTTAAAAATACTGCGTGCAGTTAGGCGCCAGAGGGGCTAACACCCGTGGTAGGTGAGTGAAATGTGAATCTAACCCCAGAGCTGTTTCATGTCCACCGGCGGTGAATAAAGATAATATATTTCCATGTGTAAAATATGTTTTAACCCGGTCATTGAGCTGCCCAAAAGTGTTGGCAGGTGGGGCACACTGGAACAACGGAAGAGTAGCATAAGCAACATAACATGGACTGAAGGAGAAGAAAAAACACATATCCAGTGTCCCCAGTAGACTGGAAACGGGGGAGCAGGGGTTGTGGACAGCATCGTATAGGTAGGTAGGAGAGTTTCGCAACAGGTACCTGTACAGTACTTACAGCTCAAGCAAGATTTAATCGATCGAGCCATTCGACGGCAACTCCCAGTTCTTCAAAAAAATGGATGTGATCCTCACCGAGAACACAGAGACGAATGGGGAAAACCATGGAGTACTTTAGGTGGCGGACTCGCAGATGCTGCTTAATTTCGGTGAACTGACTACGTTTCCGCTGCACCTCCGCTGAAAAGTCGGGTTATGCAGGGGGATATTACCCTTCTCCCGACCTAATTGCAGAATAGCATCACGATCCCTGTAGTTGAGAAACCATGAATCAGACTGAGACAGAAGTACAGTTAAATCACACATGTTTAATAATAAAAAAAGGGTAAACAGTAAATGTAGTTAAAACATAGCGAGAGTTCAGGAACCGGAATGGATAGTCAGACAACCCAAAAGGTTAGGGAGCCAAAGATGAGCGTAGTAGAACAGCAAGCAGGATCTGGAGCCAGAAGGAATGTCAGCCAAGCAAGTCTTTAACAGGAACACAGGAGAGCGTCTCTAGAGTTGTGACCAAGGCGAAGGCAGAGATCATCTGGGCTGGACGGCTTAAGTAGGCAGGACGGACGAGCAGGATATCATTAACAGGCGAGTCACTGTGGAGAGATAGGAGCTGGCAATTAGCCGACAGCTGAGCGTCCAGCTTAGAGAAGGAAGGGCTGAGCCGAGCCCTGACAGAAACTTGGCAATAAAGACACGTGGAGGTGCTCCCTGAGGTGTTTTTTTTGCATGCATTCAGTGAACTCCTTCCACAACGAATGATTGCGAGAAGGCCTCCCTGCCATAGGTGTTGAGCAGGTCTTCCAGGAATGTGGCTGGGTTGTTACCCTCTTCTCCTTCTGGGAGGCCTATGAAGCGAAGATTGTTCCGCCTCGAAGGATTCTCCAAATCGTCCTGTTTCTGCTGGACCTGGGCGATGAGGCGGTGTGCCTGATCCGACAATTCGCGCAGGGGCGGGAGGGCATCCTCCACGTGTCCCAGGCATTGTTCTGACTCACCCACTCTCTCCCGCAGGTGTTGCATACCCTGGCAGAGTAGAGAGATGTCCATTTTCACCTCCTCATTTCTCGCAGTGAGGGAGGTCTGACAAGTTGCGATCGCCTCCAGGATTTCTGCCTTATCAGCCGCATGGGTGGTAGAGGGGGAGCCGTCATCTTTGGCCTGCGGGTCTCTGTCCTGTCATCGGAATCTATCCAGGGGTCACCGAGGCACTGCAGGTAAGATACCGGGTGGATGTCTCGAAGAGAGGGACAGGATGGTAGATTCAGGGTCTCATTGTCGAAGCTCAGCTCAGGCACGTCTTACCACATGCAGCTTCAGGCCACGCCCCCGTACGTCGGTACTTTGACACTAAATACTGTTGTTATGCCAGCAGCTAGCTGCCATAACCCTGGCATTTTTAACAACGGCGAGCAAATGGCTTTCAGAGAAAAGTGGTATCCGCAGCAGATTTGCTGCGAGATCACTTTCATCGGGGGCGGGAGAGGGCCCCCCTTCTGCCGCGTTCCGGATATCTCTGAAGCTTACCAGAGCCATTGGCAGCGGCGGAGATGATCACAGCTTCTCTTCTTTGAGACATGGAGCCGAGTGAGGGAAAGATAGCCCCCGCTCGGCTCTATAACATTGAATGACGGAAGCGACATCAAACGTCACTTCTGCCCAATGGTCTTAAAGGGGAATTTTTTTTTGCAAAAAAAAAAAAAATGACATTACATTTTTTTTTTCTTTAATTGCATTTTTTTTTAACCACTTACGAACCACCCGCCGTCGTTTTACGATGCTACTTTGAAGAGGAATATCGTTGTTATGGCAGCAGCTAGCTGCCATAACCCCAGTATCCTCTTCTTCAGCGGGTGGTCCGCTTTCAGATAAAAGTGGTCTCTGATTCGGATTCACCGCAAGATCACTTTTATCGGCAGCGGGAAAAGGCTCCCCCTCCCACCGCGCTCCGGTGTCCTCCGCCGCTACTGACGGCTCCGGTAAGCGATTGGATGCTTCTTCCTGTTAGGCATCAAGACAAGTGAGGGGAAGATGGCCCCCCACCCATCTCCATACCACTGCAGGGCGGAAGCAACGTCAAAACGTCACTTTCGCCCATAGCTCTTAAAGGGACTTTTTTTTTTTTTTAAATGACATTTAAGATTTTTTTTTTTTATTGCATTTTAGTGTAAATATGAGATCTGAGGTCTTTTTGACCCCAGATCTCATATTTAAGTGGTCCTGTCATGCATTTTTGTTTACATTCCTTGTAATAGGAATAAGTGACACAATTTTTTTTTTAAAGAACAGTGTAAAAATAAAAAATAAAAGGTAAAATAAATCAGAAAAAAAAATAACACTTTTTTTAACGCGCCCCGTTCCGCCGAGCTCACTCACAGAAGTGAACGCATATGTGAGTAGCGCCCGCAAAAGAAAACGGTATTCAAACCACACGTGAGGTATCGCCGCGATAATTCTGGACCTTCTCTAACTCAAAACATGCAACCTGTAGAATTTTTTACACGTCGCCTATGGAGATTTTTACTGGTAAAAGTTTGTCGCCATTCCACGAATGGGCGCAATTTTGAAGTGTGACATGTTGGATATCAATTTACTGTTGTCTACTTCAATTTAAAAAAGTGTATTTTTTCCAAAAAAAGTGCACCTGTAAGACCGCTGCACAAATACGGTGTGTCAAAGTATTGCAACGACCGCCATTTTATTCTCTAGGGTGTTAGAAAAAAAATATATAATAATAATGTTTGGGGGTTCTAAGTAATTTTCTAGCAAAAAAAAAATAAAAACAGTTTTTAAATTGTAAACACCAAATCTCAAAAAGAGGCTCGGTCCTTAAGTGGTTAAAGGACAGTGTAAAAATAAAAAGTAAAATAAAGAAGAAAAACAAAATTAAAAATAATTTAACGCGATCCGTCCCACCGAGCTCTCGCACAGAAGCAGGCCCATACGCATATGAAAACAGTGTTCAAACTACACATGTGAGGTATCGCCGTGATCATTAGAGCAAGAGAAATAATTCTAGATCTCCTCTGTAAGTCTAAACATGTAACCTGTAGACATTTTTAAACGTCACCTATGGAGATTTTTAAGGGTCAAAGTTTGTCGCCATTCCATGAGCGGGTGCAATTTTGAAGCATGACATATTGGGTATCAGTTTACTCGTTGTAACATTATCCTTCACAATATAAAAAAAAAAAAAATTGGGCCAACTTTACTGTTGTCTTGTTTAAGTAAAAAAATATGATTTTTTCGTCATACTTACCTGTAAAATCCTTTTCTTTGAGTACATCATGGGGACACAGAGTTAGGCTAATATTCATTACCTGCTGGGTTATACTTCATTTCCAGGTGAATGGACACTGGTAGGCCAAAGGTCTTTAGACAGGAAGTGATCCCCTATAAAACCCCTCCCATACAGGAAGTACTTCAGTTTTGTAGCAAGCACTGAATCCTCAAAAAGAGGGGAGGGACCTCTGTGTCCCATGATGTACTCGAAGAAAAGGAAAATCCTATTGTCTTTTTCATATATCATGGGACACAGAGTTAGGCTAATATTCATTACCTGCTGGGACGTCCCAGAGCAACAGCCTTGAGGGGAGGGAGACACCCTGCCAAACAATAGCCATCAGACCTTTTACGGCAGCCCGCAGTACACTGCAGCCGAAAGCCTAATCCTCGGCTGCTAGAATATCCACTTGATAACATTTTGTGAACGTATGCACTGAAGATCAGGTAGCAGCCTTACAATCTGAGCCACAGATACCTGATGGCGAAAAAGCCCAGGAGGTTCCTACACTCTTGGTAGAATGAGCTCTCACCCTAAAGCAGTGGTTCTCAACTCCTGTCCTCGGGACCCATTAACAGGCTGGATTTTAAGTATTACCTTGGGGAGATGCAGACTAGAATACTGCAATCACTGAGCAGCAAAGGATATCACCTGGGATGTATTTCAGTTATCTTGTAAACCTGGCCTGTTAGTGGGTCCTGAGGACAGGTGTTGAGAACCACTGCCCTAAAGGGAGGAGCTTTAGTTTCAGACCGTAGACCTGAATGCCAATTGACGGACACAATCGGCAATGGAAGCTGCCTGCCCTAAAACAAAAAAGGAGTCTGATCCTTGGATCTAGACAAATAAACCTTGACTGCCTGGACAACGTCCAAAGAATGCAGTTGCCTCTCTTCCGCTGAACGAGGCTGAGAGAAAAAAGATGGCAAAATAATGTCCTGATTTAAATGAAAGGCCGACACTGCTTTTGGTGAAAGGATCAAGTATGGTTCCCTGCACGAAAGGGCCGCCAACTCCGACACCCTTCTAGCCGAGGTGATGGCCATCAGGAAGGCTAGCTTGCGTGACAGCAAGTCTAATGGAATTTTCTTGATAGGCTCAAACCAATCACGTATTTCCGAGGATGCCATTTTTTGGCTTTGCATCAAGCAATATAAGTCGTCTAGACCTTATTATAGATCTTCCTAGTGACAGCTTTTCTAGCATTCACTAGGGTAGACACCACTGGTCCCGAGATGCCACAGTCCTTTAACACCCTGGCTTCAATAGCCATGCCGTCAAATTTAGAGATTGAAAACTGGGGTGGAATATAGGACCTCGAGACAGTAGATTGGGGCAACGTTGAAGTGTCCATGGCCCATCTATTGTCAGTCTCACAATCTCCAGGAACCAGGGTCTTCTGGGCCAGGCTGGTGCCACCAGAATGACTGGAACCCCCTCACTCTGAATCCTGCGCAACAAATGTGGAAGGAGAGGGAAAGCATAAACCAGGGAGTACTGGCTCCATGGAACAACCAGAGCATCTGCTACGATTGCCAGGAGGATCTCTTTTTCGGGACACAAACTGCTGTAGCAGGGGCATCTGTCACACCTCTTGCCACCCTGCAGGATAAAAGAAATCATGCCAGCAATCCTGTGCTTTAACCCGGCTAGGGCTGAGGACAGTTTATCCTTGGTGATAAAGAGTGAAGCAGCAGTGTTGACTGTAGGCACTACTAGATAGGTGCAGTGGCTCAGATTGCCCGGAAGCCTCTGGTCCTTCAGGGGAAACAACACTAGGGATAAGACTAAGTTCATCAGGAACTACTGATGACATAGGTGTGCCTTTCCCTGTAGTGTTAGTCCCGCTCCTCTTTTTTGAAGACATTTACTAGCCACAAAAAGAGAGTACCTGGGTGTAGTATTAAAACACCTCAGAAGGGAGACCCTTTAGTAGGGCTCACCAAGCCCCTATGCAGCAATCCTGCTAAGCATCAATAGCCTGCCAAGCAACACCTGGTGACTCACGTGACCCGGGTAAGGAGTCCCACAGCTACCTTCTGGAAGTACCACATGCTTGGCATAAACAGCTTAATTAAGCTGGCTGTGTGTTAGAACGTTCTGTGCGGTCCTGGCAAACGGGCGTTGCTGTATTCGCGTATGACGCAAATCTTCGTGTGTCCAGATAAAGGTTACGGCACATGTGTGGCGGAGCCGCATGTGCCATGGCCGCCAAACAAACTGCCGAGCCCAGCGGCGCTCTTGCGAACGCACGTGCGCCATGGTGAACCAAGGCGAAATGGCGCACACAGGTAAAAAACAGCCAGACACAAGCAAAAAAGGTACACTTTGCAAACACCCACAGCTAGCCCAAAGCTCCCCTGTATGTTCACCGCACACAGGTGTCCAGCTTCTAGCTAGCTTGACTGATTGTTACAATCACTGGGACACCCCACAATAAGTAAAGGGTTTTAACTTACCCATCCAGGCACAGGGCAGCTTAGCTTAGAAACTAAGAGCCCAAACTTCACCCATCACGGCGGGTTCCTGTCACTTGAGGAGCTTCAAGGACTGGGTACCCGTTTCATGTTTAGGGTCCACTCCCTTGGTACAGCACCCTGCAAGAATGCCTTAGCGCTCTGGTGTCCAGGATTCCACTGCGCAGGGTCCAGCGCCCGGAGGCCGCATTACAAGCAAAACAGCAGGATCTTGAGTCTTCTTTGCGAGGCTCAGGTACCATTTATCTGAGCATATAAAGCCTGTGTCAAATGGATCCAATCCACTTCCTGTCTAAAGATCTTTGGTCTACCAGTGTCCATTCACCTGGAAAAGTATAATCCAGCAGACAATGAATATTAGCCTAACTCTGTCTCATGATGTATGAAAAAGAAAAGTGCATTTCTTCCAAAACAATCGTGGTTGTAAGACTGCTGCACAAATGCGGTGCGACATAAAAATATTGCAACAACCGCCATTTTATTCTCTAGGGTGCCTGAAAAAAATATATATGTTTGGGGGTTCCAAGTAATTTTCTAGCAAAAAAAAAAAGAATTAACTTGTGAACAACAAGTGTCAAAAAGAGGCTCGGTCCTTAAAGCGGAGGTCTGCGAAATTTTTTTTTTTTAAAAGTCAGCAGCTACAAATACTGCAGCTGCTGACTTTTAAAATAAGGACACTTACCTGTCCAGGGCGCCCGCGATGTCGGCACCCGAGGCCGATCCGTCCCTCGGATGCTGCCGCCGCCATCTACGGTAAGGGAATCAGGAAGTGAAGCCTTGCGTCTTTACTTCCTGGTTCCCTACTGCGCATGTCGCTCTGCACAATCCGGATGGTCCCTGCTGTCTATGGGACCCGTGTGTCTCCCAGCAGACAGTGGGGGGGGGGAGAACGGGAAGTGGCGTAGACCCCCGCGGGGTTCTATGCCTAGAAGTGGGTGCAAATACCTGTATTATACAGGTATCTGCAGCCTCCCCCCCCGAAAGGTGCCAAATGTGGGGGAGGGTTCCGAAAAGCGGAAGTTCCATTTTTGTGTGGACCTCCGCTTCCACATAGACTATCCTCCGCACCACTGTCAGTCTGCATTTGTGACCGGGAAGACTACCCTGCAGTAGAGCGATCTGAAAGCGAGACTTGAGCTTAAGGCGTTTTTCTTCAGGTGACAAAACGCTCAGATGTGAACAGGTGCCATTGAAATGGATGAGATTTTGCTTGTTGGGCGTTTTTTCGGGTGTTTTATGAGCTGAAAACGCTCAGGTGTGAATGCAGCCTAAGGCCCCTTTCACACTTGTATGACTTGTCCTACGATTTGGGACTGCAAAGTTGCATGACAAGTCATTCCCCATGATTTCCAATGACAACCATTTATATTAGTATGACTTCAAAGTAGTTCCTGCACTACTTTGGTCTGACTGATGCAAATTACACAGGCATTCCCTGAAATCGCGTGACTTTGAAGTTGTGGTAGATGAAAGGGGCCTAAATTTAACCATATTGCTACACTTAGAGGCACGTCTCTTCTCTTTAACCGGTTCCCGACCGGCTCCTGTACTTATACGTCGGCAGAATGGCACGGCTGCGCAAAGTAACGTACCTGTACGTTACTCTGAATTTGCCGCTGTGCGCGCGCGCCTGCCGCGATCTTCGTGAGTCGGGTCGTGGGTCCCGCGGACTCGATCGCCGCGGGCATACCCGCGATCGCCTCACAGAGAGGATGAACAGGGAGATGCCGTTGTAAACAGTATCTCCCGTTCTGCCTAGTGACAAGTGTCACTCGATCTCTGCTCCCTGTCATCGGAGCAGAGATCAGTGACGTCACGCACCAGCCCATCCCCCTGACAGTTAGAAATCACTCCCCTAGGACATACTTAACCCCTCCCCGCCCCCTAGTGGTTAACCCCTTCACTGCCAGTGTCATTTATACAGGAATCAATGCATTTTTATGGCACTGATTGCTGTATAAATGACAATGGTCCCAAAAATGTGTAAAAAATGTCAGACATGTCCGCCATAACGTCGCAGTCACAATAAAAATCGCTGATCGCCGCCATTACTAGTAAAAAAAAAATTATTAATAAAAATGCCATAAAACTATCCCCTATTTTGTAAACGCTATAACTTTTGCGCAAACAAATCAATAAAGCTTATTGCGATTTTTTTTACCAAAAATATGTAGAAGAATATGTATCGACCTAAACTGAGGAAAAAAAATGTATTTTTATATATTTTTTGGGGATAATTATTATAGCAAAATGTAAAAAATAATGTGTTTTTTTTCAAAATTATCGCTCTTATTTTGTTTATAGCGCAAAAAATAAAAATCGCAGATTTGTGGGAAAAAAAGGACGTCAATTTTGTTTCGGAGCCACGTCGCACGACCGCGCAATTGTTAATTAAAGCGACGCAGTGCCGAATTGCAAAAAACGCTCTGGTCAGGAAGGGGGTAAATCCTTCCGGGGCTGAAGTAGTTAATACACAGTTGTGACATGACTTGTATATCAAGACATTCCCTCGTTTATCAAGTCAAAATTTATAAAAATAATTTGCTTGTCTTGCAAAACACTCTCAGACCAAGTTACTCTCGATCCAAGGTTTTTCTGTATACACTTTAAAATCAACAGCTATATGAATTTCAGGCTAACACAGTGGGTACAGAAGGACATGCAGAGTGGAAAGAATAGTCAATCTATGATCTAAAAAGCATAGGTAATGTTCAAGAATAGGCTACCCTGCTGGTAGCATATTGGCAGGTGATAAAGTTTTAGAACACAGTGGGCAAGCTACGGCCCTTCAGCTTTTGCGGAACTACGAGTCTCATAATGCCTCTGGGAGTCATGTCATGCTTGTAACTATCAGTCTTGCAATGCCTCATGGAGACTGACCACTACAAACATGACTCCCAGAGGAATTATGGGACTTGTAGTTCCACAACAGTTGGAGGAGCACAGTTTGCCCATCCCTATTTTAGAATATGAAAACTTGAGAACACTTTGCGTGATCCCTATCATTCCAGGAAACCAGACTGACAGCAGGCAGTTAATTATATAGACAGGAACAATCAGTTCTATAGACCATGTGCATAGACTGTGATACAGAAACAAAGGAAGAGATGCAGTCCCTGTGACAAGGATGGCTCCTGAATAAGTAACACCACAGAAGTCCAATAGGGCCCATAAACAGAACTGTAACCCTATAACCAACGGAGGTCAGAACTAAATGACCTAACTAGGAGAAAATATTGAAGTAATACAAGTTTTTTTTAAAAATAAAACAAATGTCATACTTACCTGCTCTGTGCAATGGTTTTTGCACAGAGCAGCCCCATCCTCTTTTTTGGGGGTCCCCTGCCAGTGTTCCTCCTCTTCGACGAGTGACCCCATAGGAAGTCGCTTCCTATGGGGGCACTCGTGTGGGCTTTCTCCTAAGCTGCTCTGCCTGTGTCTATTGACACAGTCTGGGCAGCCCGGCCTTGTCGCCTTCACAACATTTGATCGAAAGCAGCAGGAGCCAATTGCCCCTGCTGCTATCAATCTGCCCTGTGAGGAGGGACAGAGCTGGGAGAGCCTCGGCTCTCATGCACAGCTCTGGATCATGAATAGGCTCTGGTAAGTAAATGGGGACGGTGGTTGGGGATTCTGTAACACAGAAAGTTTTGTACGTTAACACAGAGAGCATTAAGGTGAAAAAACTTTTAGGCTTTAGAACCACTTTAAAATTAAGTAGAGTTTAAAATTGAGGTCCATACAATCAGCCCATATGCTGACTCAGTTGAAGTAATAGGAAAGGACAGTTGTTGCCTGTATTACACTGTATATCAGAAGGTAGTGTCACCAGATTCCATGTACATGGCATCACCAAGTACCAGCGAAGACGACCAGAGGAGTAAAGGCAAGAAAGAGGGCTTAACTCCATGGGTTCTACGGGAGACTCTCATGGCCACCAGCTTGTCAAAAGGAATATTCATTAGCTTTGAGTCATTTAGTGGCCTCAGCCAAGGTTTCAAAATGGTAGCTTCCTCTCTTGCCAGAATATTCAGTTTGGCAAGGAACAGCACAGTTTATGAGTTTGAATTTTGAAAGGCAGTTCTTTACCCCTGCAACTCTCACATGTGTTGTACATATGCTATATAGTCAGAAAGATGGATCTTCACACAAACTTCTTTTTTCTCTCTAGCACAGCCAGCCTAGGGTTCCTGCAGAGTTTGCTGGGGTTTTTTAAAACTGTGTCTGATTTTCCCCCAATTTATTGGTGTCTGCATAGTTCCAGGATCTTCGCAACTTGGCGAGCTGCATGACACCAGTGATCTTTATATTGGTCTGTAAGGATGGCAGTCAGACCATCTCTGTAAGGAGTGCATTCCTCCCACTGGCCACTAATGTAAGGGACATTTTCCCACTGACTTGGTTTTAGCAGTGTTCCCCAACTCCTGAAAATTATTTGAAGGGTTCCTCTGGGACAAAAAGGTTGAGAAAGGATGCTGTAGCAAGTCATAGCAGGATCTCACTATCTGCATTTGAGGGCTCTTGCCAACATTAGTCTAGGCAGATTATGTTAGAAGTGTCAAAAGACTGACCACACTGAGCTTGTTTGGATTAGTGCTGTCCCAAGTTTGTTCAACAGAGAGAAATCTAGGAAGAGGAGAGCTAAGTTGAGACTGCTTCCAGAAAGTAAACTTTGGACTTGAGATATTTGTATTCATGCGAGAGTAATGCCCCATACACACGGTCGGATTTTCCGAAGGAAAATGTGTGATAGGACCTTGTTGTCGGAAATTCCGATCGTGTTTAGGCTCCATCACACATTTTCCATTGGATTTTCCGACACAAAGTTTGAGAGCAGGCTATAAAATTTTCTGACAACAAAATCTGTTGTCGGAATTTCCAATCGTGTGTACACAAATCCGACGCACAAAGTGCCACGCATGCTCAGAATAAAGAGATGAAAGCTATTGGCTACTGCCCCGTTTATAGTCCCAACGCACCGCGTTCAGAATGATCGGATTTTCCGACAACTTTGTGTGACCGTGTGTATGCAAGACAAGTTTGAGCTAGGATTTTGTTTTCGGAATGTCCGACCGTGTGTACGGGGCATAAGTGGGGAGACTTGCTATCTTCTCGGGTAGGGAGAAAAGGAGATTTAGGAGCACTGTCTTTTTTGTGTTTATTAATGTCAATTGTGCCCAGAAGGTAATGAGAGTTCGTCAGCAGCTCTAAGATTTAGCTTGTTTTACATTGTATACGATTGACACTTGTGTATTATCTGGAATTCATGTCTTCCTTTATAATCTCCTGCATGTACCTGAGGCTTTGCACCGTTTTTTGCATTTATACACGGCTGTAAACACTGCATAGAGGTTTGGCTGAAACTCATCCAGAGGAATGTAGCAAACACAGGTGTGTCTTAAAGAGGAACTGCAGTCTGCTCACATGATTTGTAATAAAAACATCTTTGCCATTCTGAAGTTTCCCTCCAACCACTTTGCATATTATTTTATATATACTGTAATTCTGTACTTGCCAAATATGCTGCAGAAATCTCCCTCCACCAAGTCTGGCCGCACCATTTTAACTGTGGGCAGCTGAAGCTGCTGCCTGTTCACTTCCTGGATTTACACAGACGCAGAGGCACACCCCCAGCTCTTCAGCTCTCATTGGCATTATCATTATCCTGGCAAACTCTCATGAAAGTGAGAGAAAGAGCCGTGCATGTCATAAGCCTAGGCTTTTTAGCAGACAATAAACAGGAAGTGAGCTGTATAAAGTATTTACTGGCAATAAAAACATGTTTTACTATCCAAAGGTAAAACAACAAGGGCAGAAGATTTAAAAGATGGAAAGTTGAAAAAATGACTGGAGGTCCGCTTTAAAGTGATTGTAAAGGCTCGTTTTTTTTTTTAAATAACAAACATGTCATACTTACCTCCACTGTGCAGCTCGGCACAGAGTGGCCCCGATCCTCAACTTCTGGGGTCCCTCAGCGGATCTCGCGGCTCCTTCTTACTTCAGATAACCCCCTAGGCGAAGCGCTCTCCCGGGGAGTGTTACCTTGCGGGCACGCTTCCGAGTCCAGCATTTGGCGTCCATAGACACGAATGCCGGACTCGGCCCCCTGTCATTGGATTTGCGGGAGCCAATGGCTGTGCTGCTATCAATCTAATCAAGAGCCGGGACCCCGTGTAGAGAGGGACAGCGCATCTCCGGCAAGGGAATTATGGGGCTCAGGTAAGTAAAACGGGGGGGGGGGGGGGGTGTGTGTGTATGGGCTGGTGACTGCCAGAAGTTTTTTTCACCTTAGGTAAAAAAACATGAGGTTTTACAACCCCTTTAAGTCAACTTTGTGTTGTGTAGTACCATTATGAGGGCTTACCTTGCCTCAGTCTGCAAGATTAGAATCAGATCCAGCAGACTTATGCCGCGTACACACGGTCGGACTTTTCAGCTACAAAAGTCCGACAGACTTTCGACCGGACTTGCCTACACACGATCACACAAAAGTCCGACGGATTCGTACATGACGACGTACACCGGACTAAAATAAGGAAGTTGATAGCCAGTAGCTGCCCTAGCGTCGGTTTTTGTCCGTCGGACTAGCATACAGACAAGCGGATTTCTGGGTCCGGCGGAGTTACGACGTAAAGATTTGAAGCATGTTCCAAATCTAAAGTCCGTCAGATTTGCAACTGGAAAAGTCCGCTGAAGGTTCGGTGAAGCCCACACATGATCGGATTGTTCGCCGGATTTGGTCCGTCAGACAAATCCGGTCGAAAAGTCCGACCGTGTGTACGCGGCATTAGAGGCTATGGTCATGTAGGAGACTGAATCTGAGAGGTCAGGCAGCTGACTCTTGTGAAGTCTTTGGCCAGTTCCCTGGCAAATCTCTCAAGCTTGACTATCAGCTTGTTTGAATATGTGAGTTTCCTGAACGGATGTCATCTTGCTTATCAACAGTTGCTGAATCCTCTGTTTCTCTGAGTTGTTCGAGAAAAGAAGAGAATTGGGAGAACAAATTCAGCTGCAAAACAGGTAAATGGAAGCTGGAGAATTTGGTTGCTGAAAAATTACATGGGAAGCTTTGAGAGACGCGCCTGTTTAGATGGGTGGTGGCACCCTAGTGTTCCAGGTCTCTTAATGATGCAATTTGTACATAATGCAAACAGTAAGGCTGGTGTGTATAGGCTTAAAGGATTTTTCCTAAAGTTGCCTGTGGTAAAGAACTGCATTCCCTTTCAAAGGACTACACATTTTTAAAGCTTTTAAAACCTAAATCAAGTTTAAAGCAAAATTAGACCCAAACACTAAATAGTCAAAACTGAAATGTCCTACTGTATTCTAGGTGTTTAATTGCTTCTCATGCGCAGCCCAAAATCCAAACAGAAGGCTAAAGAGGCCCTCTTCTAGACTACCAGTCTCCGGAAACATTTAATCCAGTGTTTGGTTGTCTTCACCATTTGCCATCGGTCTGTGTTCATTTGGAGCTGGGACTTTGGTGCAACATCCATGCTTTCTGTGGTTCATCTTCACTCCGTTACCTCACAGGACTATTTTGTCAGCTACCAGGGTATACAATTTCATGTATGTTTCTTCTCTTAAGTAGCTCAGTGCTAATATAGAGATTATTATATACAACACAATAGCACTTGTGGTTCTACAACACAACTGTAGATGTGGTCACATTCTGTTAGCAATGTACGAGTCTTATCATGTGTGTTTTTTATAAGAAGTTTTCCATAATTTTTTCATACCTTTAAACTTGCCTTATTGAGATGTACGGTGGGCTGTGAGAGTTTTTTGTTTGGTCAAGCGAGGAGGCTTTAGAGCTAAATTCAGTTTTTTTTAAATTCTTGAGTTACACATATATGATTTTTGCCGAATGCTCCTGTTCCTATCCTTTTTCCCCTCATCCATTTGATGAGGGTATACAAACTTTTCAAGTCTATTTTCATTTATATTAGCATATATAGGCTTTACTTTGAGGGTTCTTACTTTTTTGAGTGTTGCTAAAGAGTTGTATGCCTATATGGTATTATTGCTGAAACCGAGCAAAGATCCTTTAGATTGCTCATCTTATAGGCCCATCGCTCTCTTAAACACGGATCTGAAAATGCTGACAAAGGTCTTGGCCAACAAGCTAGTTGGGGTGATCCCCTCCCTGTTCAACATTGATCAGACGGGTTTCATGCCCGGAAAGTCTACCGACACTAATTTAAGAAGGTTATTCACCCACCTCCAGCTGTGAAAAGCCACATCTCCAGCACTCCGAGGAAACCGACGGGTAAATTACAGCAAGTCTGACAGGAGTGAAGTAAATTTTGTGCAAAAATTTAAAATGTATAAAGGCCCGTACACACGATCGGACTTTTTGACAACAAACATGCAAATTAGCGGTTTTGGAGCAACATCCGACCGTGTGTACGCTCTATCGGACAAATCATGACTTAAATTGTGATTTAAATCGATTGATTTAAATCAAATCCACCCTGGTGTCAAAAGAGACCTTTAATTGCATATGTGAGCTGCAATTGCAGAACAACTCCTGAGACACTGGCTGCATGTTTGTTCTGGGTCAGAGATTCAAAAGTTACTGAAACCAGAGACATCCACAAAACTTGTATTTCTAAGAAGAGGTCAGAATGGCAGCTAATATACTTCTTTCTCAACAGGTTTTGCTAAAACTATTTCTAAATGGCACTATTTGAGGAAAGCACTTCTGTTCACGAGGCAGATGTGGGTGGTGAAGACCTCTCTGTGTACACAACACCAAACCATAACAAAATTATATACTTTAGAAATCTTAATTCATTAATAACATTTAACATCATTACAAAGTAATGCACAACTTTTTATGCAATATTTTCAGCACACATTTATTTATGTTTTGCACACAAACACTAGAAAATATGAAACTACATGAAACTATGAGACTACATATCTAATGTATAACTGTTCAAACTCATCCGTAGGTGGATAAAGAAACTGAAGTTGCATAACAGGTAACACAACCGACTACATATCTAATGTATAACTGTTCAAACTGATCCATAGTTGGATAAATAAAGTTCCATAGCAGGTAACACAATAAAAGAAGAACTCTTATCTTCAGAGTAGTAAATCCATCAGATAGATCTGTAAAAGAACAGCACATCTTTAATCCATGTTGATCACAACAGCAAATTAAAAACATGTCATATGTTTATTATAACAAGTAAAATCAAGCATTGCATAAAAAATTTTGGGCAAAGTGATACTGTGTGCAGAGACCCAGCTGCTCCTTCCACCATCCTAGCAGGTACCAAAATCCACAGAGCTCAGGGTCAGTGACTGGTTCCTAGACCCAAGCACTGTCGCATAGGAGGTGGTCATATACTTCCCTATACCTAGAATAATGCTGAGGTAGAGTAAGGGGCAATGGAGGAGCTCTGGCAGGGCGGCCACCATACACAGACATTGTCACTTTGCCCAGCATGGGCAAAATGACTGTGCCTCTTTAACCACTTCCCGCCCAGGCTATAGCCAAAAAACGGCCAGGGCATGGGCTTCTTCCTCCATGCCCCCAGGGGCCTTTTGACACAGCTAAACCCAAATCGCAGGAAAGGGCCAATCACAGGGGCCCTTTACCATGTGATCACCTGTGTCCAATTACAGACGATTACATGTAAACAGACTTTCCATTTATTAGCAGTCCTTTCCTCACACGAGGTGTCTGTGTGAGGAAAGGATTACCGCTAACCAGCAAGGCTGTCAGTACATTGTTTACACCGGTAATCAGGGCACTGTTTACACTGATAATCACTGGCACTGCAGCTTATCAGTGCAGCCGCCTCATAAGTGCAGCCTGACCAGTGAAGGAAAATTACTTATTTGCAAAATTTTTTAACATTCTAAGAAACACTTTTTTTTTGGTCTTTTTTGCTTGTTAAGCATAAAATAAGAAAACCAGTGGTGATTAAATACCACCAAAAGAGGTCGGGCTGTTGAGGTTTCCTGGGGGCTCTAAAAGAAATTAGAGCTGGCATACAGCAAATAGCACCTAAGTGACTACATCCTTGCTTAAAGTAGAAGTAAACCCCCTATTAATTTTCAGCTAAAGGAAACTGCCATCTTCTATTTAATCTCTATTTAATCTTCAACTGCCATGATGCTGCACATGTGATCAGTTAAGAGACCAGCCATTGGATGGTTTGACAGTTTGGTTGAGTGCACATTCAATGTGATGGTTACATTCCCGGCATATGCAGGAAATGTAACTGTTTTTGGAACTTAAAGCAGAGCTCCACCCAAAAGGGGAAGTGCTACTTGTTTGCCTCCTCCCCCCATGGGCTACCGCATTTGGCACCTTTCGGGGGGAGGGAGGAGCAAGTACCTGGTTTTGACAGGTACCCGCTCCCACTACTGGCTGACTTTCCTGCTGCAAACTCAGCCTGAATTTTGGGTCCCCTATTCTTTCCCCCACCGCCGGGCTAGTCACAAAGCGCTTTCTCCCCCTTAAGCCGCAAAGCTTCACTGCCGGTTCCCCTTAGCTGAGATGGGGGCGGCAGCACCAGAGAGCCGACTGAAAAATCGGCTTGGGTGAAGACACCTCTGGATTCGTGGACAGGCAAGTGTCCTAATATTAAAAGTCAGCAGATACAGTATTTTTTCTGAAGAAACCAGGAGCTCAACTTTAAATCTCAGGGTTTAATTCTGCTTTAAGCCCTGGGGTTAACCTGACTCACAGCAGACATGGCCAAACCAATGAGACTTTACATAGCAAAACATGACAAAACTGAAGAAAATGTGGCACAGTAACAAATAGAGTTTCGAATAAATGAATGTGATCGCTATGTGAAAGTTCTCCTGTTTTGCTCCACTTGTTTAGATACAAGTGATAAAAATTGGCTTGGCTACAATCCTGATTTCTGGCTGTTATAGAGTTGTTACAACTACTATTCAGCTAGAGATATCTACAGTAATGTTTCTGAAACCTATACACTAGTTTATCAGATCAGCTTTTCACTTACCCATTTTAATTAAAATGCATGGTGCCTTATTTTTCCACCATCGCAAAACATAAAAAAGTCATAACAGTTATATTTAAAGATGATAATAAAATAGTCAAACTTTGTTTGCAGGATTATATAACAGTTTACCATCTGAGAAGCCTCAACCATGCAAAATGTTTGGTGAAAAAGGTCTGAGCAAAAACTAGTTTGTATAGAAACTTCCAAAACCTGTCAATTTCCAGTCTCCAGAGTTATTCAGAGATTCTGGGATATTACTAATCCCTGGGCGTTGTGATGTCTAAGGACACTATGAACTTGCAGTTTTTGCACATGGAATATGTGATACAAAAATATACAGTAGTGGCCTAGAAGAAAATGTTGCATGCATCTCTTACAAAACATGCTCATTAAAAGATGTACATACATGATCACTCAGGATCGGCCAGGCCCATATTTAGCAATGGTTTGTGCACCGGTTGCAGCTTTTCATCAAACAAACAAACAGTGTTTTCTGCAGCGCTAGGCTAGAAAAAAGAAAAGAAAAAAAAACATGTGTATATACATAAAAAAGAATGCTTATGTTTTTACTCACAGACTATCTTGGAATGTAAACCTGCCATGTATATTTTATGAGTTAAATATCAATTAACAATAAGCCAAAAAAGTAAACCCTTCATGAGAAGGATATGTAGGCTGTCAATGCTGATCTTTTTCTAGAAAATGTTAGTCCCTTTTCCCACTTCCTCCTGGCAGTGCTGTACTTCTGGCCCTGCATCAGCAAGACATAGATGCAACAGCATTGTGGGAGGGTAGGGGACTGTTGATATGTGCCCAATACTGGAGAGCACCTACTATACAATGCAGGCGATACATATCTCCTATTTCCGCATTGTGTTTACACTCAAAGGGATGAGACATCATAGCACTTCCTGCCAGTATTGAGGCTCCCGCAGAACTGTTACAGCTTTGTCCATCCTCTACCTGCAACAATAGATCTCTACAATAGTGATCTATTTCTGTCTGATTGCATCCAAAAATAGATCACTTTTAGAATTCATCTGTTGATACACAGCTGCATGGGGGGGTCTGGGTCAGGTTGCCACTGACCAAATCCAGACTACCCCATGAAAGCAGATAAAAAAAAAAAAAAGTACACACACACACACATATATATATATATATATATATATATGATCTCACATTGGGGGAACTTTATAGAGTGTAGCAAAATGGTGAAGTTCAGAGTACACATATGCATTTTACTTCAAGACATCTTTATTCCCTTTCAATTCTAAATGGTGACGGACCCCGGGGGTGTGTGTGTATGTGTATATATATGTGTGTGTATATATATATGTGTGTATATATATATATATATATATATATATATATATATACATACACACACACATACACACACACCCTTCAGAACAATTATGTCAGATGACATATACTGTACAATCTCAAAAGCTCACGTACAATGCAATGTCATTCAAATACTTGCGAACTGTACTAATTTGTGCACTGACATTATCATCTGAATCGTACACTAAATGTTACACCCCCGGGGTTCGTCACCATTTAGAATTGAAAGGGAATAAAGATCTCTTGAAGTAAAATGCATATGTGTACTCTGAACTTCAACATTTTGCTACACTCTATAAAGTTCCCCCAATGTGATATCATTTTAGGCAGTAGACTAATCATAAAAAAAAAAAAAAAAAAAAAAAAAAAGAAAAACAAACACACACCAAAACAAAACAAGGATATAAAAATATATGTATCAAACATCAAAACCAAATTAGGGTAATCCATAACCCCCCATTACTCTGCTCTCCCCCTCCAAAAAACAAACAAAAAATCTTGGCCTTCAGTACAGGACACTTACTCATACACCATGGGTTTTAGGCTCATATCTTCAGGTGACTGGACACTGGCAAGCTTTTACAAACACACCACCCTGGGGCGCCACCCCTATAATCCTAGTCCGCTCCTCAAATCCTCAGTTTAATAGCAAGCAATGCAGAGTAAACAATGAGAGTTCAGGAGGGTGGTCTGTGTCCTGTACTATGAATTTTACAGTAATGCTGCGTACACACGGTCAGTCTTTTCGGCTACAAAAGTCAGACGGACGCCGACGGACTAAGTCCGGCGGACAATCCGATCGTGTGTGGGCTTCCCCAGACTTTCAGCGGACTTTTCCAGCCGCAAATTTGACGGACTTTAGATTTGGAACATGCTTCAATTCTTTACATCGTAACTCCGCTGGACCCAGAAATCCGCTCGTCTGTATGCTAGTCCGACGGACAAAAACCCACACTAGGGCAGCTATTGGCTACTGGCTATCAACTTCTTTATTTTAGTCCGGTGTACGTCATCACGTACGAATCCGTCGGACTTTGGTGTGATCGTGTGTAGCCAAGTCCGGTCGTTAGAAAGTCTGTTGAAAGTTCGCCAAAAGTCCGTCGAAAGTCTGTCGGACTTTTGTAGCTGAAAAGTCCGACCGTGTGTACGCGGCATAAGTCAAAATTACTTTTACCTTAATCATACAGTACAGGACACAGGCAACTTATTTATATTGGGATGTCCCCAAGCATTGAATACAAAGGATGGTCAACAACCAGGCAAACAAAACTATGCCAACAGGCCCAAAAAACAATGGGGATCAAGTTCAGAGTGCCACTACAAGAACCCTGTGACTAAAAGCTGCATCTGCAGAAGACTGGATATCCACCTAGAAAAGCTTTGAGAAATTATGAACACAAGACTAGGTGGCAGCCTTACACAGTTGGGCAACAGAGGCTTGGCGCTTAAAAGCCCACTAGTCAGCACAACACAGTGCAAGAGGAGGATTTAGTTTTAAGAGCATACGCTCTTGCAATCAAGTTCCTGATCTGGCATGCAATGGTGGATTCTGAAGCAGAGTGCCCATTGTGAGGTCCCGAGGAAAAAAAATCATGGAATCTGATTGTCTAATAGACGCAATAGCTTTTAGGTACATGCTAATAGCCTCTGTCTACACCCAGCAATGTAGAATGAATTTCTTTGGATCCTTCAGAGTAGGGCACAAAAATGGCAAGAAAATGTCCTAAAAGGGGTTTTTAAATAACAAATATATCATACTTCCCTCCACCGTGCAGTTAGTTTTGCAGTGTGGCCTCAAATCTCGTCTTCTGGGCTCCTCCTCACATTGGTAAACCCCCTTAGAAGAAGCGCTCTTCCTGGGGGTTACCTTGCGAGCGGGCTCCCAAGTCCAGCATTTGCGTCCATAGACACAGAATGTCAGACTTGGCCCCGCCCCCCGGTCATTGGATTGAATTGACAGCAGCGGGAACCAATGGCTGCGCTGCTATCAATCTATGCAATCAAGAGCAGAGGACCCCAGGCAGAGAGGTACAGCGCGTCTCCACCGAGCGAACGAACCCGACTCAGGTGAGTAAAACGGGGGAGGGGTGAAAAAACACGAGGGTTTACAACCCCTTTAATGAGATGGAACATTGAAACCACCTTTGAAAGAAAGGAATGTCTTGGGCATAATACAACTTTGTCGTTGTGAATTATTAGGAAAGGCTTTTTACAGAAGGAGGCTGCCAGTTCAGATACACAATTGACAAATGGGATGGCTACCAAAAAGGGCACTTTGCTGGCAAGAATCTTCTAGGAGATATCCTCAATGGCTTCAAAGGGTGGTTTCTGCAAATGACGACTAACACAAAAAACACCTTGAGTAATGGTTTTCACAATGGAGTGAAAAGCCAGAGGCTTTGAAAAAGGATGGATAAGGCCAATAGCTACCCTTCTGGGATGCTAAGCGCTAGATTCTGGATAAGACCTGCTTACACTAAGGCCAGAATGCAAGGCACAGAAAAATCTTTTGGATAGAACTGATTGCGTTCAAACAAGGCAAAACAGGATTTCCAGGTACAATATTAGATCTTCCCGGAGGTGGCCTTTATTGCTTGACCAGCAAGGTAGGAATCACAGACTCAAATCCCTCTATCTTTTAAGACCTAAGTTTTTACAGCAGGTGAGGTAGAATTTGCAGTGGAGAGAGGGAAAGACAAAGTTCATCAAAAGAAGTGAGTTTCCACCTGAAAAGGACACAGGGGTGGTGGAGCTGCAATTACTCCGATGAGAGCCAAGATACACATACCCGAGTGTTCTCGGCGCCGCTCACAGTCACGCCCAGTCCCGCCCTATGATGGACATAACACAGGTCCAAGGGGCGGGACTGGACGTGACGGCGGCGCCTAAAAAAGCCGAGAACACTCGGGTATGTGTATCTTGGCTCCGACAAATCCCTGCAGTCTCGGCGCCATATTTGAATCTACCCACGGCTGTGTATGTCGGCGGCGACCGCGGCAATTGCCGCGAACGCTCCGATGACACAAAATCGGCGGGGATCGGCCTATAACACGCAGCCACGATTTTCCCCTGATTTTCAGGGGAAAAAAGTGCGTGTTATATGCTGATAAATACGGTATATATACATACATACACAGTGGGGACGGAAAGTATTCAGACCCCCTTAAATTTTTCACTCTTTGTTATATTGCAGCCATTTGCGAAAATCATTTAAGTTAATTTTTTCCTCATTAATGTACACACAGCACCCCATATTGACAGAAAAACACAGAATTCTTGACATTTATTAAAAAAGAAAAACTGAAATATCACATGGTCCTAAGTATTCAGACCATTTGCTGTGACACTCATATTTAACTCAGGTGCTGTCCATTTCTTCTGATCATCCTTGAGGTGGTTCTATACCTTCATTTGAGTCCATCTGTGTTTGATTATACTTTTTTTTTTTTTTTTTTAGATATGTTTATTGCAGTTTTTTTTAACTTACAAACATACAAAGACAAAACAAAAAGGACCTAATAAGGTCCAACATAAAGAACCAAGATACAGAATGCTCTTGTGTCAGGCGAGAATAATAATTGGTTAATACATCCATTAAATATTATGCTAGAAAGCAAGTTAGATCATTCACAGTCAAACTCCATAAACAGGCATTTTGACCATAGTCAGTCAAAGTGTAAAAGAGTGTAGTCATGTTACAGGGCAAGCTGCCCCAGGCTTACTCTGATTACGGCAGTATAGGGGATAGGGTCAGGGGGCTAGCCAGCCACCTGCCCCAGATTTTATGAAATGCTTTTGGTCGTTTGCGTATGTCAAAAGTAAGTTTATAAAGCGGAAGAGCTTCATTAACCAGTTTTAACCATAGTCCCCTGGTTGGGGTTGCCGCTCCCCTCCAGGTCAATAAAATGGATTTCTTGGCATAGTAATATAGGATATGAAGTAGTTGTTTGACCCGGGAAGGGACAGGCAAATTACCAAAGACACCAAGAAGGCAATTCTTGGGGTGGACTATGTTGGGAAGTCCCAACTCCGAGGAGAGAAAAGAGCCTATGTTCCACCAGAAGTCCTGTATTATGGGGCAAGTCCAAAAACAGTGAAGGAAATCCGCCATTTGACCACATCCCTGAAAGCACTCAGCAGAGGATAATATGCCCATTTTGTGCATTTTAGCCGGTGTGAGGTGCGATTGGTAAAAAATATTCATTTGAATCACTCTATCCCTAGAGCAGCCTCTCTCAACCAGTGTGCCATCAGAGGTTCTCAGGTGTGCCGCGGGATCAGGGGAGAGAAGGGCTGTCAGATAAGCCCGATCTCTGGATCCCCTGCCAAACTGTACATCGGCACTGTGAGAAGCTCCGTCAACCTCAGCAAAGTGAAAGTAAAGTGCAGGGAAGTGTGCTGTGCTCTCTGCTTCCCCCTACAGTGCAGTACCCGGCTGAATGAGGAAACTGGAAAGGTACTGTGCTAGAAGCTAGATTCGTTTTAAAAGAGCTTTATACATGTGTCTGTGTGTATGTGTGTTTGTACATGTGTGTGTATGTGTGTTTGTACATGTGTGTGTGTTTGTGCATGTGTCTGTATGTGTGTGTGCATGTGTCTGTATGTGTGTGTGCATGTGTCTGTATGTGTGTGTGCATGTGTCTGTATGTGTGTGTGCATGTGTCTGTATGTGTGTGTATGTGTGCATGTGTCTGGTATGTATGTGTGCATGTGTCTGTATGTGCGTGAGCATGTGAGTGTCTGTATGTGTGTGTGTACGTCTGTAAGTGTGTGTGTGTGCGCATGTGTCTGTAAGTGTGTGTGTGCATGTGTCTGTGCATGTGTCTGTATGTGTGTGTGTGTGCATGTGTGTCTGTGTGTGTGCATGTGTGTCTGTGTGTGTGCGCACGTGTCTGCATGTGTGTGCGCACGTGTCTGCATGTGTGTGCGCACGTGTCTGCATGTGTGTGCGCACGTGTCTGCATGTGTGTGCGCACGTGTCTGCATGTGTGTGCGCACGTGTCTGCATGTGCGTATGTACAAGTGTCTGTATGCGTGTGTGCACGTGTATGTGTCTGTATATGTGTGTGTGCGTATGTTAATGGATAAAGATATGTGGCGCTACTCCATCAATCAGTGATAAATAAATAATCCAAAATCACAACTAGAATAAACTATGCTGTCGGATGAAGTACACACAATGGGCTCCACCTTGTATATAGTTATAGGCCTAGAGATGAATATCGCCGTACATAAGTAAATCAAAGAAAAAAATATATGCAATAAACACAATAAATGGTGAATACCAGTAATCAAAATGCTAAGAATCAAATGTGTGATTATAGTGCTCACATGAGTTGAATAAAAATAATAATATCAACCACCTCTCATCAGGTGACAAAATAAACCTGTGAATATAGTGAACTGACTTCCCAGGCTGAAAAACACACTAGAACTCCATAAACAAACAGTGTCCAATGTATCGCAGGCACCAGCTGAAGATCAAATCATTTCTAGTACTGATGTCAAAAATACGTAAATCTTCAGCGTGAGCTAAAAAGTGGATGTATTAGACCAACATACAGTGCAAAGAGTCCCTACGGTCAACAAGAATTCCTATATGATCGACTATCTAAAAAATATTTTTCACAATAATGCAATCATATCATAATAATCTAGTGCATAATAAGTGATAAAAACTGTAATACAATAAATCATAATTATAAATATTATAAATAATTTAAATTGATGAAAAATCAAAATATGATAGGACAGATAATCCCACAAACGAGACACTGTCCCAAACAGTGACAATAGTGCAATTAGTCCATACAGAAAGTGCAGTAGTGATTGGTGACTTCCATACAAAACAGTCTTTGAATATGGTGCAATTTGTGCAGTGACTGGTGCTTTTCTTCTATGCACGTTCTAGTGCATCTCCCAATTGTTTCCCCTAGCCTCTCACCTCCAACAGCGGCCCCCAATGGGCCAAGTAAAGCGGGTAGATAATCTAGGAGAGGATGTGATTCCTTCAGTGTTTCTTTAGTGTCAGATGAGTCCGTCTCTCTGCAACTCCTCCCGCAGTTCCCAGCACTCCCAGCAATCCCAGCAGTCTCGATGTCCGGACCCCCCAGCCGCTCTTCCCCCTCAGCACAACACAAGTTTCTCAGTCTGAAGAGCCCACAAGTCAGCTGACTTGTGGGCTCTTCAGACTGAGAAACTTGTGTTGTGCTGAGGGGGAAGAGCGGCTGGGGGGTCCGGACATCGAGACTGCTGGGATTGCTGGGAGTGCTGGGAACTGCGGGAGGAGTTGCAGAGAGACGGACTCATCTGACACTAAAGAAACACTGAAGGAATCACATCCTCTCCTAGATTATCTACCCGCTTTACTTGGCCCATTGGGGGCCGCTGTTGGAGGTGAGAGGCTAGGGGAAACAATTGGGAGATGCACTAGAACGTGCATAGAAGAAAAGCACCAGTCACTGCACAAATTGCACCATATTCAAAGACTGTTTTGTATGGAAGTCACCAATCACTACTGCACTTTCTGTATGGACTAATTGCACTATTGTCACTGTTTGGGACAGTGTCTCGTTTGTGGGATTATCTGTCCTATCATATTTTGATTTTTCATCAATTTAAATTATTTATAATATTTATAATTATGATTTATTGTATTACAGTTTTTATCACTTATTATGCACTAGATTATTATGATATGATTGCATTATTGTGAAAAATATTTTTTAGATAGTCGATCATATAGGAATTCTTGTTGACCGTAGGGACTCTTTGCACTGTATGTTGGTCTAATACATCCACTTTTTAGCTCACGCTGAAGATTTACGTATTTTTGACATCAGTACTAGAAATGATTTGATCTTCAGCTGGTGCCTGCGATACATTGGACACTGTTTGTTTATGGAGTTCTAGTGTGTTTTTCAGCCTGGGAAGTCAGTTCACTATATTCACAGGTTTATTTTTGCCACCTGATGAGAGGTGGTTGATATTATTATTTTTATTCAACTCATGTGAGCACTATAATCACACATTTGATTCTTAGCATTTTGATTACTGGTATTCACCATTTATTGTGTTTATTGCATATATTTTTTTCTTTGATTTACTTATGTACGGCGATATTCATCTCTAGGCCTATAACTATATACAAGGTGGAGCCCATTGTGTGTACTTCATCCGACAGCATAGTTTATTCTAGTTGTGATTTTGGATTATTTATTTATCACTGATTGATGGAGTAGCGCCACATATCTTTATCCATTATCTATCTTGGGGAATTGAGTTTACCTATCTATGTTGGCAGCTCTCTATCTGGTATTTTACCGTCAGTTTGGTAACTCTCTGTGTACATTGGGTTTTTGCGCACTGGTTCTTATATATTCATTTGTGTGCGTATGTTACTTTTAATCCTGACCCCCCCCCCCCCCCCCAAATTCCTGTACCATCAGAACTGCTTTTGTCGGTCTTGTTTGTGATAGCAGCAAGGACTGCTTCTCCTCTGAAAAGCAACCTATGCGCAGATCGCTTTTCAGAGGCATTTGACAGGCGGTAAAGAGGCATTATGTTGCCTCCTCACCACCTGTTTTAATGCAGCATCACTACACCGCAACCGTGCAATGTACACAGTTGCAGGGTAGTTGCAGTGCAGCCCCATTCACCCTGGGTATACCTCCAGCTGCAGCCACAACATGTGTACACCCCCAGTTGTTGTCTCTGCAGCTAAAGGGGAAGAATTTGGGGGTGGTAAAAACAGCTTAACCATGTGCTTTTACCACCCCTCCAACCCGACATGTGAACAAGCCCTTGGTTCACATCTGTGTTGCTGCGTGCTGCGTGTAGTGCAGCCCATTCATTTCAATGGGCTTCCCTAACCACAAAAATTCAGGGAAGGAAATCCCTGACCTTTTTTTTTTTTTTTTTAAATTACACTGCAACAAAAGCACCCCACATTTTCCAATGTGTGAGGTACCATTAAGTTTTAATGGCACCCCTAAAGAGCAGAGCATTTGTCTGTGTGTCAGGAACGAGTGCGATTTTGCACATGTTCCGCGACACACAGTAACGTGAACTAAGCCTTGGACTGGGGTGCCTCAAGACTGAAAATACTTTTTAAGGGTGCCCCGACTGGAAAAAGGTTGAGAAACACTGCCCTAGAGGATATAACAGAAGCCTTAAAAAGTATCACTGAATTCCGACCAGTCATCTTCCATAATGGTGATATCTAAGGATTCCCACTTCCGTTGTGCTAGTTTAAATCTAGGGTTAGAGTCTGTCACCAGAGCTGCATAGTAAGTAGAAATAAGTTTCGTCTGGTCTGGGGATCTTAGGAGTTTTTCCAGGTCAGGAGTTTTAAGCGGATTGTCCAGGGAACCGAACTGTGCTCGCATAGCATGCCTAAGTTGGTAGTAAAAGAACAAATACGTACACGGTAAGTCAAAATCTAATCTCATCTGTGAGAAGGATTTAAATCCTTGAGGGGTGTATATGTGACATAGATATTAAATTCCCTTGGAACTCCATCTTTGAGGGTCAGGTAAGGAGTTTAGTTCCGGAAGCATCGGATTAAACCAAAGTGGACTATTGGGGGAAGTCAACCATGAGTCAGAGGTATGTTTAAGCGTCACAGTTTTAAACAAGGATAGGGAGGTATGTAAGATAGTCATTCCAGGTCCTGGTGGTGTACATCCTCGATAAACAATGTTATGTAGTGTTTCAAATGAGGAAACCATGGCTCCTTCAGTGGTGGTACATGCATTGAGTCGGGATGCAGCCAGTCATGAATATTGACCAATTGAGATGCCTGATAGTAAAGATAAAAGTCAGGGAAAGCTAACCCCGCCAGGTGGGACGGGAGACGAAGCGTCTCCAATGCCACCCTAGGCGGTCTAGCGTTCCAGAGGAACGCAATACATATAGAGTCAATGCTCTTAAAAATCGTTTTGGGAATTTTACAGGGGGAGTTAACCAAGACATACAACAACTTAGGCAAATATATCATTTTGAGGACGTTGGCCCGTCCCATCAAGTCTAAAGGCAAGTCCCTCCATTGTTTGGTTTGGGTCTGTAATTGAAGCATTAGTGGGCCTGGATTATTAGTTATATAGAGGGACAGTGGCATTTGTACCACAACTCCTAGGAACCTAAAGGAGGTAGTTATTTGTAGTCTAGAATCCGAATGAATCTGTGAAGCAGGGGCTTGGTCTAGGGGAAAAATAATGGACTTTTACTTATTTGAATCCGGAAAAGTCTCCAAAAGTGGTTACAGTAGTTAACAGATTGGTGAGTGAGTCCCGTGAGTCTGCTAGGTAAACTAGCGTATCATCCGCATAGAGTGTAATTCGTTCCTCTATGTCATTGATGGGTAGACCGCAGATTATTGAGGAGTTACGGATCCGGACAGCCAGGGGTTCGATAGCCAATGCGAATAGGAGGGGTGATAAAGGGCAGCCTTGTCTGGTACCCCTGGTGATCCGGAAGGTCTCAGTAATCTGTCAATACAAATGCGGGCAAGCGGCATAGCATAGAGGAGCCGTATCCAGGCTATCAGCCTAGGGCCAAGACCATACAGCTGTAAGACCCGAAACAGATACGTCCATTCCACACTGTCAAAGGCCTTACAGGTGTCTAGGGATACAACAACTCGGGTGGGTGGACAGTCATGCGAATAGGTCAGGTTGTGGAACAGTCTACGGATGTTCATCCTGGTCGATTGGCCTGGTATAAAGCTGCCTTGGTCGCTCCCTAACAACTCAGCAATCACCTTATTTAGACGGTTAGCCAGGACTTTAGCCAAAATTTTTACATCCACATTAATAAGAGATATCGGTCGATAGGAGTCACATTTTAGTGGATCCTTTCGAGGTTTAAGTATTAAAACAATGAGTGCTTCCCTCATTGAGGGGGAAGCACCCCTTCCTTCAGGGCCTCATTGTATGTTTTAAGCAAAATAGGACTAAGGAGGTGTTGAAATTTTTTATACCATTCAAATGGAAAACCATCTAAACCAGGCGTCTTATGAGCTGGCATTTGTGAAATCGCCAGTGAAAGTTCTTCCACAGAAAGGGGCTCATCTAATTCTTCTCGAACCTGATCAGTCAAGCGGGGGAGTGTAATTTGGCTTAAATAGTCTTCAAGTTGTGTCGCAGAGTAATCAGCTTTAGAAGTGTAAAGATCCGATAAAAGGAGAGAAAGGCTTCTGCTATATCCTGAGGGACATCGCTAATTGTATTCCCCAAGACCAATATTCTGGGAATAGAGACAGGGGGACAATCAGATCTGGTAAGATATGCGAGTAGGCGACCCGCCTTATTACCATGTCGAATATATTCTGGGTGATATAGAGCATACTTTTTTGGTAAGGTCTAACAGGCGGAGTTCATATTCCCTGCGTCAGTGAAGCCAACGGGACAGTGCATTGGGGTTTTGGGAGTATTTCGCCTCTGCCTTCATTAGGGCACCTTTTAACTCCTCAGTAAATTGCTGGGCATTTTTGCGTATAATACCGGTAATGGACATAAAGGTACCTCTCAACACAGCCTTGGAAGCCTCCTAGGCTGTGGTGATTCCAGTGGTACCTTGGTTCATATTCCAGTAGTCGGTCAGGTCTCTTTGGCATTCGGCCAGCACAAATGAGAGAGGACATCTGGGGAGAACAGGGGAGGAACATATATGTTCACTAGCGTGAAAATCGTGGAGGCTATGCAAAGCGTGAGTATAATAAACCGTCCCACAGGGCCCGACTTTACAAGCAGAGTCTCAGCTGGGAGAGACTTCGCCAGCAGAATCAAAACCCCCCCGAGAGTAGTTAGTATAAGTAGCGTGATATTGAGTGGCCACCCAGGGACGTTTAAGAGACCGTAGCATAGTACCCGTAAGGTGGGTCTCTTGAAGACAAATGATATGGGGATTACATTTCTTCAAATATGAGAATATTAGGGACTGCTTGTGAGGTGAGTTCAACCCCCTAACATTCCATGAAATCAATTTTAACATGTCAGCCATAAGTAGTTTTAGTTAGTACAGGAACATTGCAAGAGGTATTAAATGGTGCAGCATACCACAGAAATTGTCGACTATGATACCTTCTATAGTATGGATGCAGTAACAACAGAAAAGAATTGTTCATAAGAGCAAACTTAACAACCAAAAACCCAGTCAATCTCCGGAACCGGGATTTGTGAGAAGACCAGCAATACAAACCTCCCTCCCTCCGCCGCCCACCCCCTCCCCGCTCTACCAACCCAAACTTAGTGAGCATTGGTTCCCATAACAAAAAAGTGTCCCCCTCAGGAACAAACTTGAAAGGGAGTAAAAAATCCCATGGCCTCGCCACCACTTGGTATGGGGAAAGTAGCAGTTCCATGAGGGCTCTCATCTGCAATGTAAGTGTTCATCTTGCAGGATCTGTAAGAAACTTGATCGGAAGGCACAAACAGCAACAAGTGTGTGAGGCACATTAGTAGTAATCTGTAAATAATTCAAAAGGCATTGCTGGTAGGAGTGATCATAGGATTTGTCAGCAGTGCAAGGATTGAAGAATGAAACAAATACAAAGAAAAGCTTGCTTTAAAATTAAGGCAGGTCTCAAGCAGGTCCAGCATCTGAACAAAGAATAGCAGTCGTAGTGGTAGATCCACAGAGGACCATGCCCATGAGGGACAAGCTATAAAAATGGATGGGCGTGTGGAAGCCCAGGGACTGAAATTTGTAGGTTCAGTTGCGGTGTTGTCTGGGTTGCTTCCCAAGTTGTGAGTCTAACCAAGACATAGCTTCCTTAGGACAAGAGCAAAAATTAGCTTTACCTTCATATGATCCTCAGCTTAGCAGGGAACAGCATTGCATAGGGGAGGCCTTCTTTGCGGAGGCGATCCTTCACTGCTGCGAAGGACATGCGCTGACGCTGCACCTCAGCTGAGAAATCAGGATAAATGGAAATATTATTGCCGTTGAACTTGAGAGGGCCTTTCTCCCTGGCCAGACGCAGGATAGCGACTTTGTCATGAAAATTAAGGAGTTTGGCAATTAGAGATCTTGGGGGGGCCCCAGGTTGTGGGGGACGGGTGTGATGTGCCCGCTCAATTTCAAAGGTTTTGTAAAATTCCTCTACCCCCAACTCACCACGCAGCCATTTATGTAAAAAACGTTCAGTCCTGGAACCCTCTGAGCATTTCGGAAACCCCACAAAACGAAGATTGTTCCGGCCGGAACGATTCTCCAAATCGTCCAACTTGGTTCTAAGGGCTTCCAATTTGTTCGTGGCTGTACGAACGGTCGCAGATAAAGGGTGAACTGTGTCTTCCAGGGAGCTAACGCGTCCCTCCACCTCTCCCGTTCTTTCCCGTAAGGTCTGAACATCTTGTTTCAGATGTGAGAAATCAATATGGGTGGTTTCCATTTGTACAGTGAGGGAAGACATACAGTCCTGTATAGCTAGCATAATTTCTGCCAGTGTAGGCTCAGCAATGGAGGGGTTGAGGATACAGAGTCTTCTAAGCAGACCGGGGAGTCTAGGGATTCTGAGTGTGCTGCCTGGGTGTGAAAGACAGCAGGCATAGAGTCACTCACCCCCTGAGACAAGTTCTGTGCTGTATGTGAAGCAGACTGCAGCGTGGTCTCGTGCATGGCTGAGGGATCGGCGCCATCTTGCCTCCTGAACCGGGCCAGTTGTTCCGCCGCAGATTGGGGCGTAGGTGGCCCGTATTATTCACCATCATTCCTGGATCGGGTGCCCACCGTCCCCAGGAGTATTTTGGTGCCTTTTTGAAAAAGATTGGAGCCAGGATGCCTGCAGGATGGATGTATAGGATGTATACAGCCGGAGCTGTGAGATCAAGCAGCCGCTCTAATGGACTCCAAGCCACGCCCCCCTCGTTTGATTATACTTGATTAGGAAAGCCACACACCTGTCTATTTAAGACCTTACAGCTCACAGTGCATGTCAGAGCAAATGAGAATCATGAGGTTAAAGGAACTGCTGCACTTAAGGTTCCTAAAAGCACAGTGGCCTCCATAATCCTTAAATGGAAGATGTTTGGGACGACCAGAACCCTTCCCAGAGCTGGCTGTCCGGCCAAACTGAGCTATCGGGGGAGAAGAGCCTTGGTGAGAGAGGTATAGAAGAACCCAAAGATCACTGTGGCTGAGCTCCAGAGATGCAGTCGGGAGAAGGGAGAAAGTTGTAGAAAGTCAACCATCACTGCAGCCCTCCACCAGTCGGGGCTTTATAGCAGAGTGGCCCGATGGAAGCCTCTCCTCAGTGCAAGGCACATGAAAGCCCGCATGGAGTTTGCTTTAAAAAAAAACACCTGAAGGACTCCAAGATGGTGAGAAATAAGATTCTCTGGTTTGATGAGACCAAGATAGAACTTTTTGGCCTTAATTCTAAGCGGTATGTGTGGAGAAAACCAGGCACTGCTCATCACCTGTCCAATACAGTCCCAACAGTGAAGCATGGTGGTGGCAGCATCATGCTGTGGGGGTGTTTTTCAGCTGTAGGGACAGGAAAACTGGTTGCAATTGAGGGAAAGATGAATGCGGCCTAGTACAGGGATATCCTGGACGAAAACCTTCTCCATTGTGCTCAGGACCTCAGACTGGGCCGAAGGTTTAACTTCCAACAAGACAATGACCCTAAGCACACAGCTAAAATAATGGAGTGGCTTCACAACAACTCCGTGACGGTTCTTGAATGGCCCAGCCAGAGCCCTGACTTAAACCCAGTTGAGCATCTCTGGAGAGACCTAAAAATGGCTTTCCACCAACGTTTACCATCCAACCTGAAAGAACTGGAGAGAATCTGCAAGGAGGAATGGCAGAGGATCCCCAAATACAGGTGTGAAAAACTTGTTGCATCTTTCTCAAAAAGACTCATGGCTGTATTAGATCAAAAGGGTGCTTCTACTAAATACTGAGCAAAGGGTCTGAATACTTAGGACCATGTGATAAAATTTCAGTTTTTCTTTTTTAATTTTAATAATTCTGCAAAAAGTCAACAATTTGTGTTTTTCTGTCAATATGGGGTGCTGTGTGTACATTAATGAGGAAAAAAAAAGAACTTAAATGATTTTAGCAAATGGCTGCAATATAACAGAGTGAAAAATTTAAGGGGGTCTGAATACTTTCTGTCCCCACTGTATATATATATATATATATATATATATATATTATATATACTGTATTTATCGGCGTATAACACGCACCCCAAGTTTAGGAGAGAATTTTAAGGAAAAAAACTTTTAGGAGGGAAGTTTAAGGAAAAAAAACTTACATTAAAATGCCCATCAATGCAGCCTCATCAGTGTTCATCTGCAGCCTTGTGTCATTGCAGCCTTGTCAGTGCAGCTTTGCCCCAGTGCAGTCTTGTCAGTGCAGCTTTGCCCCAGTGCAGTCTTGTCAGTGCAGCTTTGCCCCAGTGCAGCCTTGTCAGTGCAGCTTTGCCCCAGTAGTCAGTGCAGCCTTGCCCCCAGTGTCCATGCTTACTGCCGCCGCCGACATATACATAGCTTCATGTAGTTTTAAATATGGCGCCGCGGAGTTCGGAGGGACTCGGCGGAGCTGACCGAACGTCGCCGAGAGTGTATTTGGCTCTTTCCAGCGCCGCTCACTCGCTGGGCGTGACTGTGAGCGGCGCCGGAAAGAGCCAAATACACTCGACTATGTGCATCTCGGCTCCGAGCAGTCACTGTGATTTCGGCGGCGCTCGTTCAGCTCCGCCGAGTCCCTCCGAACTCCGTGGCGCCATATTTAAAACGACACGCTATGTGAATGTCGGCGGCCGACGCCGATAGATCACAATTAGCGGGGATCGGCGTATAACACGCACCCACTATTTTCCCCTGATTTTAAGGAAGTAATTTTCTAGCAAAAAATACAGATTTTAACCTGTAAGCAACATATGTCAAAAATAGGCTAATGCCCCATACACACGATCAGAAATTCCATCAGAAAAAACTTGGATGGTTTTTCCGACGAAATTCCGCTCAAGCTTGCCTTGCATGCACACGGTCACACAAAAGTTCTCTGAACTTTCGACTGTCAAGAACGTGGTGACTTACAACACTACGATGAGCCGAGAAAATGAAGTTCAATGCTTCCGAGCATGCGTGATTTTTGCGCGTCCAAATTGCATACAGACGATCACATTTTCGGATAGGAACTTTTCCCAACCGAAAAATAGGGAACATGCTCGCAATCTTTTGCTGGCTGGAATTCTGCCAGCAAAAGTCCGATGTAGCATACGCACGGTCGCATTTTCCGACAAAAATCTCAGTTTTGCTGGCGGCATTTCCGATCGTGTGTACGCGGCATTAGTCATGAAAGGGTTAAGCACTTAGTCCAATTCAAATAAGTTCCTTACTTTCTAAAAGCAGCATGGTTGGTCAGAGAGGCCCCCTATCTCTCCAACAATATCTCAAGAAAAGAGATGGATGTAAGGATTACTAATACAGGAGAGGCAGGGCTGTGCTTGCTTTACCATATCCCAAGAGAATACCCAAGATTTGGACTTCAAAAGGAGATAGAGCTAAAGCCAGCTATAGAGGGGTGTTTAAGGGATAATGGGGCCATCAACCAGAAAGTATCCCCTGGGGAGTTACATATACAACACCAAAAATAAATGATAGTTCTAATTTAACGTGTGACCAATATTACACTATTACCACCAAGCAATTAACTTCTTACCTGAAATTCAGCAAAGAGTGTTCTTCCTTGCACTAACTCCATCATTTCAAACATTGCTTTAAAGCTCCATTGCATTTCGTAAGGAAGTCTATGTCGTTCGAAGTCTTCTTTAGGTGGCCTAAATCCAGCCAGTTTCACTTTTATTGCTTTTGCAGGGTACTGAATAAGGCATGGAGGAAGCTGAAACAAGCTATAGCACATATTTAGTTACTACAGAAATCAAGGCCAAATCATTAGTCCCATTTAAAACCTAAACATGGCACAAAGAGGATACGTTTTGTGATAAGCATACAAACTAATCAAAACAATGAATAAACAATTTATTCATTGCACAGATATAAGTGTACCAGCACCAAAGAAGGGAGGTTAAACGATTGCATGCTCCTTCTAGTAACTTATCTATTCTACAGCTTGTTATATTTATAATCATAAGCAATGCAAAAATGACCTAAACATTTATTAAAGTGGATATCAATGTTTTTTGTTACTTTAGAGAGCTTGTTTGGAGCAAGCTGGTCCAAATGAACTATTTTCTTCAGTAACTGCTGCAATGGGTCTAAACACAGTATGAACTGTAGGTAGCTTCAGCTACATACAGCACACAGTGCTTGTTTCCAGCTGTAAGGCAGACACTTCCCATCTCACAACCAGAACAAAAAACAGTTGGTCTGGGGGTGTAACCTAGCCACAGTGAGAGAAAGCCACTTGATCTCCAGGCACTGTTCTCCTCGGGGGTATAACAGCAACCAGAAGCAGCACAGCCCACCAGTTTCCCCTTCATTCAGGCTTTCTCTTGTAATGTTTACTGGACAATCTCCAGAAAGAAGAATCAGGTTCAGGGGCCGAGCCGACTCACAGACTTTTTTCATGCAACTGCCACTCCGCACCGCCCAAGATGGCGCTGGCCGCAGGACTTGCTCACAATTTCTGCAAGCAACACTGGCCACCTCTTACACCAACTGCCTCTCAGACATGGAGGAATCCACCAAGGATGTCCCTTTCACCTCGCATACACTTCAGCAGAGAGGCAAGAGAGCTCCACTGTCACCAACACACTCTCGGATAATAAACCTCCTACTGCCAAAAAGCCAAGCACACACTCCGAGGGAGATCTGATAGACTTCTGACGGCATTTCCAGCATCTGACCACACACTGATAGTCATGCTACAGTAAAGCTTACATCAGGAGCTGTGGGCATCTATCTTACACATCCACACAAGACTAGAAGATCTGGAGAAATGTACTGACCATTTAGAAAAACAAATGGGGGAGGTAGCGAAGGGAGCACAATGAAGTAGTTGATGTCCAAGAAGATCAGGTAGAAGAGCTTCAACAACTTTAGCTTAAAATCACTGATCTGGAAGATTGCTCGAGGAACATAAAGTGTAGGGGCAACCCAGAGTCGGTTAAGCCCAACAAATTAGATCCTTACCTACAACAACTCTAAGCTCCTCCATGACCTCTCCCTGCAGGAAGCGATCATCAATCGTGCACATAGGTTCCAGAAACCCAAGCACCTACCACCTGCTGTTTCTACTGATGTACAAGCATAAATATATATATATTTTTTAAAGTTAAGGATCAACTCATACATGCGGCCAGCGCTACACATATGCTCCCTGACCCGTATACCAATATCTCTTTCTACAATGACATCTCAGCAACTACAGCTCATATACAAAAGGAATTTGTGCCATACACTGCGGTTCTCAGGGAACACAATCTATCATACAAGTGGGGCTTTCCAACCAAACTCCTTGTGACGTATTAAAGTGAATTTGTAACAATCCACATCTCAAAGGAAGGGTTCAAGCAGCTTCACAACTGGGGTTTTATTTCTACTTCTCCACCTGCTACTCCACATCAAAAACTATCACAAATAATCTCTGAATATTGGAGTACCATGAGTAACACTTAGATATCACTCATAGGGAACTGAGGTGTAAATCTTGACTACACAGGCAGAAATTTGTTTAGTCATCTGTCTTCCTCCCCCGAGGAGTGCAGTTAATCTCTACCACTTACCCTGTTGTTAATGTGTGCCACACACACCACTTTGGTTGTTACTTTTGCGGTTTGTTTTTGCTATGTTTTCTATAAAAGTACTAATTTGTTGAGGAACTCTCTATCTTCTACTTTCCATCTGTTTATAGAGCGAAATTTGATATTGATGCAATGGTTTGTGTGGTCCTTTTCCAAATTATGCAGACAGCTTTCTCTCTCTCACAATATGGCTACTATATTACTATCAATGCTGAAGGCAGTGGCGGCTGCCACATCAAATGCCGCCACTGTGCCCATCAAAAGCCGCTATTGTGCCCCATCAAATGCAGCCACTGTGACCCCTGCTTGCCCGGCACTTACCCCATTTTGGTGGCAGGTCAGGCAGCGATGAGCTGTGTCTTCTGTGTGTGTCTTCCTGCTAGGCTTCCAATAGCAGCGTCTGTTCTTTCAGCCAATCAGGTGACGGGTATCAGACCCGTGCTACCTGATTGGCGGAGAGGTAATTCAGTATTAGAAAAGCAAATATTAATTCGCTTTTCTAACACATCTGGGTGGGCTCCGAGCGCAGTGCTCCGAGTCCACCTTTTTTGAAGCCTATTAGAGCCTATGGCTCTAATCAGGTGCAAAAAAATAAATAAAATAAAACCCTGCTACTGTAATTCAGGCGCCTGGCATCCTAAAAGGGGCCGAACGCCTGAATAGGGGGTGGGGGCGGCCATGGATAGATTCATGCAATGCATGAATCTATCCATTCTACATTCAGGGGGTGGCTGGAGAGAGGGGGCGGCGCCCGTGCACCTGGATGGGCCGCCCCTGGCTAAAGGGCTTGGGCTTAATAGCCCATTTAAAAGGACAATGCTATAGAAAGATGCAATATCCCAAAGATCAGATACCCTATGTATTCAGGAAATGCATTTTGCACAACAAAAATCTCTGCTATGAACTCATAAATTAGTTCCTCATTGATTTTTTGTCCATGCAGAAAAAAAAAGGCAGTGGCGTCACTAGGGTTAGTGTCACCCGGTGAGGGAAAAAATTGGTGTCACCCCCCCCTCCACCAACTATAGTCCTCCCTCAGTACAGACCCCCTCCACTAACTACAGACCACCCCTCTCTCAGTATAGACCAACCACCCCCACTAAGTACAGATCCCCCTCCTCCAGTACAGACCCCTCCACTAAGTACATACAACCCCCCCCCCCAGTTCAGACCCCTCTCTACCAATGCAGACCCCCCTCTATCAAATGTAGACACACCCCTTTTATCAGTATAGACCCCCCTCCCCTTATGTCCATCTTCATTACAATAAACTGTACAGACCTCAGAACAGCGCAGTGTGTCCTTCGGACTCCCTCCTCCTGTGTAGGGGAGGCGGCTTCGGTCCACTCCGTTGAGGGACACAGCCGGCTAGACAAAGATCAGTGTTGTGTAGGGGTGTGGATCGTGCGGTGTCGCTGTCCACAGTTGTCAACCCTCTGACGGGTGTCATCCAGGTGCGGCCCGCACCCCCCTACTGATGCCACAGGATATCAGCTTTAATAACTTTGCATTAACTCTTTGAAAATGCACTAAACATTTCCTAATGTTGGTAAGACAAAAAGACATTTCAATATTTAAAATCTTTTAATTTCTTACCTGCAGGTTTCAAGCACTGCTGTTGATCCATAGTCAACAAATTCCACAACCAAGGCCACAGGATCATAACTTTTAACAGACACTAACTTTGCTCTGTGTAACATATTGTCATTGTACATGGCGAGACATGGCATTTCTGTTGAGAAGTAAAAAAGCACAAACAATACAAAGAATGAATTAAGTGTCTTGAGGTGTTAACCAGACTGCAACATTTTTATAGTTTCTGGAAATGGCATCAATTTGTGGGTCATAAATATTGCTATTCACTGATGCACTAGTTCTGTAGAGGATTATACCCCAATACTGCATTATAATTGGTATACCTTCTGTATATTTTTGTACGATGCAAGTAATTTAGTTGGAACTCACACTGCTGAGACTGTATAAAATTTGAACATTAATCTGGAAAAGTTACCTTGAAATGAACTTCATATTCTTGTATTTTTCTTACTCTGAAGTATAAGTTCACATGCCTATTTGTAACACTTAAAACTAAACTCCAGTCAGTTTAAAAAAAAAAAAAAATAGTATTTTTGTACTCACCGTAAAACCTTTAATTGGAGGCCTGGATAGTTGCAACAAACAAAAAAAAAAAAAAAAAAAAAAAGTGATTGTAAACTTTTTTTAATAAAAATAAACAGGTTTATGCTTACCACCTCTTCTGGGGTTCCCTGTCGGCGCTCCTGGCACCTCCCCTCCATCAAGTGCCCCCATCGAAAGCATCTTTTGATGGGGGCACTCGTGGGAGCTCATTCCTGAGCCTCACTGTCTGATTCTATTGACACAGACAGGACTCGGCCCTGCCCCCCGGATTTGTGTGACATTAGAGGGAGACTTTGTCCTTCGCATAGCCTGAGAGACCAGGAAGTGAGGGGAGAAAAGGGCTGCAGAGGAGCACAGAGCTGGATCGAATGAGGGCTCAGGTAAGTAAAAGGAGAGGTGAGGGGGGGATACTAATGCCTAAACAAAGGATAAGTTCATCTTTTATGAAAAAAATAATAAATGCACATCTCTTTGCAGATAAAAAAATGCACATTTTGTTTAACACTGGAGCCTGTAAAGCATTTAATCCGCGACTAGCAGATCACGGGTGCAATGCCAGGATCATGTAGACTCTCAGTACATGGTCTGCCCATACCCTGTATGGTTAGGCAGTTACAGAATTGCAGGAAGTGTCAATAAACGATGAGAGCGCTCATTGGTGCCCTCACAGTTCATTGAGAATTATAAGCCATCGACTGCAGTGGACGTCAGTAATTGTAATTCTTTTATTTACAGAACTCTGAATGAATGACGTGGCTGTATGGACGGAGCCGCACACGGCCACACTATTTTTTTAATTGTGACAGCAGGTGTGGGGGAATATGGGTGGAACATGAAACATGTTTTGAAGGTGAACTTCTCCTTTAATGCAAGGGATGCATTAAAGGAAAACATGTTTAAGCTTCATAACCATTATAAATCTAGCCCAGGATAACCCATACCTCATTTTGCAGAAAGCAGTAGCATTGTCCTTCAAAAAAAAGAATTAGTAATTGGGCAATAACAAAAATATTTTTTTCCTTCTCTTCCACTGAGACACACAGGAAGTTTTCACCTTCAGTATTGTTTAAAGGCAGTCCAACTAAGGGATGGCAACAAACAAATACACTAACAAAAACAGGAAGCTGCAACTATTTTAGGTAGGAAGTTCTGCGCTTCAACACCACCTTCTCCCTGTGTAAGATCAGAAAGGGTTTTTTTACAGGATAGGACAGCCAGCACAGACACTTATCTCACAAGATAAGATTAAGAATGGAGAGACAAATGTCTCTGACAGGTTCAAGGGTGGTTGGTGAAGTGCCAAGAGAACAAATTCAGTTCCCACAGAGTCACAAGGAAGCAAACAGAATCACATCAGAGTCACCCTGAACAATGGTCTTAATGAAGAAATGGGAAGCAAATGATTCTCCTAGAACAAGATAACAAAAGAAGAGGCAGACCTGACCTTTGATAGTGCAGAGGGCCAACTGCTTGTCCAAGCACAGCTGAAAAAAGGCAAGGATTCATCTCATAGGGAAATTCCTGGGGTGAAGGCCCTGTTCCTCGCACCAAGTGAAGTATGCCTACTACATATTGTGAAAGACCTTGCAAAAAACAGACTTCATAGCTTTTAGAGATGCCACTGTCTCTCAGAACTTGGGCTTAAAGGTAAAGCAAGGTGGCAAAATGGACAGAAGATCTGGACAAACTGGGAGAGCCCAAGTAGCATCCAATCAAGTTGGAGTACCAAATCTGTATTTTAAACCAATCCAAGCTATAAAAAAAAAACAAAAACCTTGTAAACTATTTTCTAGCAAGATAAAGCAGTCTAGTTAAAGCGACATGAGTAGAGGGAGGGTAGAATTCTTCCACAAGAGCACCCAATAGACAAGTAATCAAGTAATTGGATCCACTGGCAACTGGAAATGATGAACCTCGTTCCAGTAGCGCACCAATTTAGGGCATTTCCAGAGTAGATGAATCAGAGTACTGTACCCTGATATAACCGACACTTCAGGCACAAGGGGGAGTCTCTCCTTCCCCATTTATATAGTTGTACTGGGGTCCTATACACCCAGTGGAGACTAAATAAGTGTGACAACTTTTGAGCCGCAGAGACAGAAACTAGGGGGCTATTCGCCAAAATCTGTTCCCAGCTATCCCCATCTATAGGGCCAACATCTGTTTGCCACTTCTCCCTACAGCAGATCTGGAGCTTGGATATGGGCTAGCAGGCAGATATATATATATATATAAAATCTATGAGAGATAATTCCCTTCTTATCTACAGTGTTGTTATAGAGGGAAGTAAGTCAGAATTATCAAGGTGCATGACAGAGCATCTACTCTGGATTCGCAAGGTGTTTCACAGCTGCAGGTACATATTAATATATTAATGCTCTATACTGGGACTCTATACGAGCAAACCAATAGCCAGGTATCCAAACGAGTGCGTTGTGAAGAACATACAGCAGCTGTGGTGCCCACACCATTTTAATGTGATTGGCCCTGCTGGGGCATTTAAGCTTACATTTTTGTAGAATAGGTTTCAGATTTAAAGGGATATTGTTTTTAGGGTCCCCAGTCACCTCCATTCCCAGATATCTAAAGGAGTGAACTACTTCCACCAGAGTCGCCGAGTCTGGTAAGGAAGATTCTGGGGGGTCTAGTAATAAGGGGGAAGAGTTATGTCAGTTGATGGTAAATCCAGAATATTGGCCAAACCTTTCTATGAGTCGCATATCAGCTTCTGATGAACCAACCGTATCCCCCAGCTATATCAAAGTGTCATTGGCATAGAGGGAGATTTTGTCCTCCCTCTCCCCCGACAAAACTCCACAATGTCCGGAGAGGTCCTGACCATAGCTGTCAGTGGTTCCAATGCCAAGGCAAAAAGCAGGGGCGAAAGTGGACACTCCTGCCTAGTAGTACCCCTATGCAAAGGAAACACCCCCGACAAGATCCCATTGATTCGTATTCTGGATCAAGGAGCCATATACAGTAGCTGCACCCAGACAAGAAAAAAGACTTTCCAACTCTGAATTTTCTCAACACTGCCCAGAGGTACTTCAACTCGACTCTGTCAAAAGATTTGGCAGCATCAAGGGAGAACACCGCCCTATTGCCAGGAATTTTCACCGGTAACTGGATATTTAGAAATAAATGACGTATGTTGAGCGCAGTAGACCTAGCCGGTATAAAACCGGACTGATCCAAATGCACCAAACCTGAGATAACTCCTGCCAATCGCATGGCTAGAACCCTAACTAGTAGTTTAATGTCTAAGTTTATAAGTGAAATGGGCCTATACGAGTCGGGTAGCAACGGATTCTTGCCTGGCTTGGGTATGACCACTAATGTCTGCCTCATTCATAGATTATGGGAGACTTCCAGAGAGCACAGCGGCATTCAGGGTATCTAAAAGGAGAGGGAGGAGTGGGGGTGTGGCCTGGCAAGCGATGGTGTAGGACGCAGATAGCGGGAGCTCCTCTTGCCGAAATCCTGTATCCCAGCCTGACTGCAGATTTTGATATACAAGAGCTCTTTACAGACACTGCTTCAACCCGGGATCGGGATCCGCTATGTCACTACCGAAAAAAAGACAAGCTTGCTAAATATCGGCATGATGGAGGGGATGGACAGGCCAAAGATGGCGCCGCCACATGTTCAGGAGAAGACCGTCAGAATGCTGACACAGCCAGAATACTGGATGCAATAGCAGTGCTTCAAACCACTCTCACGACTAAGATTGATTAGGTTAAAATCGACATCTCACTCCTGAGACAAGATCGGTCTAAAGTGAAAGACAGGGTCACTGAAACTGAAGCCCGCATAAGCACTGTGGAGGACATCCTAGACTTACACTACAGCACACTACTGAGGACATAAAGCGACATACCCAGCAGCTCCATCCTCATCAGGATGACATGGAGAACAGGATTCGCAGATGCAACCTCAGATTTATTGGCCTGCCTGAAAGGGCTGAAGGTAAAGATCCAGCAGAATATCTGAAGAATCTCCTCATTGCCACATACGGCCGGGAGGCTTTTTCAATGATGCTTGCGGTGTCAAGGGCGCATAGTATACCAGCTAAGCCCCCACCTACAGGTGCACCTCCCTGCACTCTCATTGCTAAGTTTCTGAATTTTAAGGACCGGGATAAGATTATGCGACTTACAAGAGAGAGAGGAAACACACAGATAGAAAATGGCCACGTAGCAGTATATCCAGATTTCTCAAGTGAGGTGCAGCGGAAGAGATCACAATTCCAGGATGTCAAGCGTCGCCTAAGGGTACTGCACCTTAAATATGCCATGCTCTTTCCAGCTAGGCTCAGGGTGGAAGAAGATGATCGGGTGCAATTTTTTTGAGACCCCGCAGCGGGAATGACATGGCTGGATCGCCGAGACATACTGACCTAGTTGGTATACCGGAAAACTGCCACTGTAAGTACGTTTGCTCGCTCCCCTTACTGCATAGGAACCCAGGTTGACTTTTGTACCTTACACAAGCTTAGCATGCTGTATGTCTTTGCACCCAGATGCTGGGAAAAAAATCAAAAGAACCACACCAGCCGGGACTTATGAGATTACACGGGCTGTGTAGCCTCACAAGGCTGGAGAAATGTATATGCTACATCCTATGCTGGGTTTGGTGAGGGGAGCGAGATTGTTTGGGGGCTGTTTTTCTTTATCTCCCCCCCCCTTTTTTTCTCACCCTCATTTTTCCTTTTTTCTCCTCTATTGTATTTTTTATTTTTCTATTCCTGATCACGGATATCCTGTAGAGCTATTCAAACTCTGAGATTCAGATGCCAGAGAGCAGAGGACAACTCCTATATAAGCAAGAGGATGCAAGAGTTTCCCTATATCGCTCTACCACACTCTGTTCAGTGAACAATCGTCCCCATAGGACTAAGGTTACTAGATGAAATGTACCAAGTATTAGTATTAAGTCATGCACCTCCAGCCAGGTTTTCATGCTGGATGTTGGTAATATAGTCAATTTGTTTAGAGTATTGGATGCTCTCGCCATGTTGGGGAGGTGCGGAGCTGGGAGGGATGTTACCCGTGTACAAGGCCTGAGTTTTGAACCAAAAATTGTCTATATAAATGTTGGATTTGTATACCAGATGCACACATGCATAGGTATGGTTATTATATGTACAATGAGAGGCATGCTACAAAAATGTGGAGGTGCAATATTTTTAGTTATTTTGGCCCTGGTGATCTGCTTCATGATTTCCCACCGAATGATTAGATGACGATTAAATTCCTGACTTGGAATGTGAGGGAACTGAGAGATAAAATCAAACGCACTGCGGCCCTTACATATTTAAAATCACAGAAAGCAAATGTGTTAGTTCTAACTGAAACCCATGTTACTGGTCACATACGAGCTGCATTAAAGAGGCCGTGGATTGGGTGGGCATCCCGGGTGTCTTACATAATAGGGTATTACATTACAAATTCCCCTCAATCACATACGTTCCTCTACTTTTTTTTTTTTTTTTAAATTCACGTGACATGTGAGGCAATGCGTCGGGAGGAGCCAGTGACGACCTCTATTGTGTATGGTTGTCAGCACAGCAGATGCGGTGCGAGGAGTGTCATCTCAAAAACATCTGACCGTTTTGCAATAAGCGCTGGTTAACTACACAAATGTGAGTGGTTTCGGCTTACAATTCAGACCCTTTGTTTAACCCTTTCATGACTAAGCCTATTTCTGACATTTAGTGTTTACAAGTTAAAATCTGTATTTTTTGCTAAAAAATTACTTAGAGCCCCCAAACATTATATATATTTTTTTAGCAGAGAATCGAGAGAAAAAAATGGCGATTGTTGCAATAATTTATGTCACACGATATTTGTGCAGCGGTGTTTTAAATGCAACTTTTTGGGAAAAGGGACACTTTCATGAATTTTAAAAAAACGAAACAGTAAAGTTAGCCCAATTTTTTTGTATACTGTGAAAGTATACACTGAGTAAATGGATACCCAACATGTCACGCTTTATAATTGCACGCACTCGTGGAATGGCGACAAACTACAGTACCTAAAAATCTCCATAGGCGACGCTTTAAATTTTTTTTACGGTTACCAGGTTAGAGTTACAAAGGAGGTCTAATGCTAGAATTATTGCCCTCGCTCTGACGATCGCGGCGATACCTCACATGTGTGATTTGAACACCGTTTACATATGCGGGAGCGACATCCGTATGCGTGTTCTTTGCTGCGCTAGCTCACGGGGACAGGGGCGTTTAAAAAAATTTTTTTTTCTTATTTTTATATTATTAAATTGTGTTTAAAAAAAATAAAAACATTTTGATCACTTTTATTGCTGTCACAAGGAATGTAAACATCCCTTGTGACAGTAATAGGTGGTGACAGTTACTCTTTATGGAGGGATCGGGGGTCTAAAAGACCTCCAATCCCTCCTTTGCACTTTAAAGTATTCAGATCGCCGTTTTCTGCGATTCTGAATACTGTGTATTTTTTTAAAACTAGCGCCATTGGCAGCCGAGTAAACAGGAAGTGATGTTGGGACGTCGCTTCTGTGTTTACAATCAGGAAACTGGAACGAAGCCGTTACCGGCTTTGTGCCAGTCTGTCCCTAGACGCCGGAAGTGGCGGATCGTGTCTCCCGGTGGGACAGGAGGCCGTTCAGAGAGGCGGGAAGTGGGGGACGTCCCCTCCCGCTCCTCCGGGATAACAATCGAGTGGCTTTTAACCATATCGGTTGTTATCCCTGGAAAGTCGATCGCCCACTCTAAAAGGCATCATCCCGGTATAACCCCCTAAAGCCAAGGCCGCACATCTGCGTACGCTCGGGGGGAAGGGATTAATTATTATATCATTGTGCAATGATGCGTTTCTTTTATTTCATGTGAAAAATCATACAAACGGTAAAGCTGAGAGGAACAGCAAGCAAAGTCGGCTGGATACTTATAGCAAACGGACAGTCTGGCAGGACTGATCCCTTGTGCAAACTGGCGGGGAACTAGGGCTGAAACAACTAATCGATTAATTTCATAATCGATTAGTTGTCGATTAATCGATTACTATTTTCGTAATCGATTAATGGGCCAGTAACATAATAGGGTTAAAAAAAATAAAATGAGCCCTTTATAGTACAAAAAGAGCAAATAATCGTTACTGTAAATATTACTTTCACAGTTCTACAGTGCTTTTTTTCAGCGGCTGCGTATTTGGAAAGGGTCAGGGACTTTTTTTTTTTTTTTTTAACGCAAAGTGGTGCTTTTTTGGTTCAATATACTTCAATGGAGAAGCTGCAGAAAAGCATGTAAAACTGTTTTTGCAGCAATTTGTGTTTTTTAATCTGCCCAACAACAAATTGGCCAAAAAACATTTAGTATATACAGTATATATATAGATATAGTAGTATATACAGTATATCTCCTCTAATAGTATATACAGTATATCTCCTCTAATAGTGTATATACAGTATATCTCTTCTGTCTGTTATTCTCAGAGTGGATTTGATATTTTTCTCCCTAACCATATAGATGGTTGTTTTACAATTACCACTGCATAGAGATATTTAAGAATAAATTGCCTTTCTCTAAACTTTACATATCAACTAAATTATACACCACACTTTTTTTTTAAGGTTATTAACCGATTAATCTAAACAATCGACCAACTAATTGATTATGAAAATAATCGTTAGTTGCAGCCCTACGGGGAACTATTGTTTGTTTTTGCTCTTATCATATACTCTTTTTTGATAAGTTTATTGGTGTGTTTTTGTGGCTAACCTTGTGCATTTTGGGGTTGTTTGATCCCCATATTCAGTGTGTTTTTTTAGACAAGACATTTATAATCTTAGAATATTTTTTTGCAGCACTTTAATACTTATTTCGGAACATTGCAATGAGCACTTAGAGGGTTTCTATTCCCGATCACGTATAATCAAGATCCTAATCTATATACGAGAGATTATAAAATTTGATTTAGTTGGTATGGTAGGAGGTTGATTATAGTGCACCATATTAATTTGTTAACTTTTCCCGTATATGTTGTACATGCTACGGAGTATGATTGTAACTTGTGTATTGTATTGAATGTTCATTGTCCATGCATCCTGTATATTTTACTTTTGTTGTTCTTTTTGCATTACAAATTTTGTATACTCACACCCTTCTAATAAATATTGTACTCACAATTACTACATGAGTAGCCTTTTCCATTTAAAGTTCCACAAGAGGAATAAATTCCATATACACAGTTCTGTAAACTCACAATGCAGTATTGTGTCCAAAAATTGAAGAAAAGAAAAAAAAAAAACAAAAAAAAAAAAAAAGGGGGAAAGTTTCTCTTGGAGGTCCTGGCAATTGCAGATTATAGTAGTCTCGTCAAGGACCGAGGTGATAAAAAAAAAAACGAAAAAAGAAAAATGGGGGAGTCTGTCGTAATTAGCAGAAGTCCTCACAGGGACCAGAGTGGGGGCGGGGGGGGGGGGGGGGGGGGGGGTTCAAGGTGGAAAAATGGGACAAATGACAGTTCAGAGGTCAAAGACAGAAATCAGTGGTAGTTGCTGGAGCTCCTCTGGCAGGAGGAGCAGGCAGTAGTCTAGTCAGCAGAGAGTATCAAATAGAGAGTTAGGATGATGGTGAGGTGCAGCAGTGTAGAAAGGCACAAGGACAGATAGTGGGTGATGCTGGAAGTCATCATGGGGCAGAAGGTAGGTCATTACAGGAGGACGAGGTACTTAGCTGGTCTCAGTGTGCTGTATGTCAATCATAGTTCCAGTTGGCAATATGACACTAGCGGGTATCCAACCACGCCACAGCAGCCTCAGAAGCGGGTGCTATCACCATTCGTGATCCTCAGCCTGCTGGGGTATAGAAGGCCAAAACATATTCCTTTTTCCCGAAGTCGGCGTCTCACATCCGTGAAAGACTTGTGGCGCCGCTGCACCTCTTGAGGGAAATCTGGGGGAAAAAAAGAACAGTCTGGTGTTTTCATAATTGATTTCAGGCATGGCTTGGGCCGCTGCTAGGATGCGGTCTCGATTGCGGTAATTTAATAACCACAGCAGGAAGGGACGTGCAGGGGCCCCAGGTCTTGGAGGGAGTGGTGGAACCCTGTGGGCTCTTTCCACTACAAATGTGGGTGGCATATTACCCAGATTAAACAGGGTGGACAATAACTGTTCAGTGAACTCAGCTGGTCTGGGGCCCTTGACGCTCTCAGGTAAACAAAGTATGCAAATGTTATTTCGCCTGAGGCGGTTCTCAGTGTCTATGGCTCGCTCCTGGAGCGCTTTCATTTGGAGCTGCAGGGCCCTCACCTCTTTGGAATCCAACCGGACTGTATTCTCCACCGTGGAGACCCTGTCCTCCAACTCACTGGAATTTATCCATGTCTTGACGGATGAGACCGACATCCACGGTTAGGAAGTCTATCTTGGCAGTCAGAGTTTCTTTGCATACCGTAATGGCCGCCAGGATCTCTGCTTCCGTGGGGCCTTCCGCAGCCCCTGACTCTGCAACTGTTTGCGTGCTTTCCACCATCACAGCAGCTGGCTGCCTCCTGGACAAGGTGGTTGTCGACAGAGAGGTATGGGAAGCCTTCGGACCGAAATGCGAGTAGCGGGTCTTGGGAGGGCCCATTCGAAGTGTACACCTGATATGAAAGGAGTGTCTTGGGGGGTCAGTGGGCAGGCACCAGGCTCCAGGGAGCAGGATGGAAGGTGCGGTGATGTTAAATTGCCTGCACAGGGTCAGGGCCTCCAGTAAGACACGGCCCCTGCAAGGATGGTGGCACAGGGGAAGGAGTATAGGATGGCTGGAGCACGGCAACCGAGCGTGGAGGATATGTCTGGCATGGTAGGCTGCAAGATGGCGGTGGGCACCCAGAATCGGCCTCTAAGGATCCTCAGGTGGCCCCCCCCCCAGACTCCCACACAGCCCAGCTACCTCCCAGGAAAAGCCACCACAGGTGGGTGAGGAGTAACCACCGCTCGTTCGGCGGATCGCAGCACCCAAGCCCAGGGATGTCGGAGGCTCCGTAGGCCTCAAAATGGCGGCGGGTCTCTGCTGTGTGGAGCCGGCCACGGCCCGGTGGAAACACAATCGGCCGGCCGGGCTCTGCAATTTCTGCTGGGGCAGGGGATGTCCAGGGACAGGTAGGGAAAGTTTGGAGGCTCACCAAGTTAGTTGTAATGTAGGATGGCAGCAGATTGAGAGAGAATTAGCGAAGCTCCTCAGCAACGCGTGCTTTTCGGTCTACATCCGGACATGCCCCTGAAATGGTTACTTAATTTTAATGCAAAAAAAAAAAACAATATACATCAATCCAATTTTTTGGTACAGTATAAAATAGGACGTTACTCCGGGTAAATAGATACCTAAAATTTCATGCATTAAAATGGCGCATGCTCGTGGAATGGCGACAAACTACAATTCTTAACCACTCCTCGCCCTCCGTATGCAAAACGATGGACACAGGGTCGTCTCATTATCCTGACTGGGCGTCATACAACATCTAGCAGGATAAGCCGTGAGGGCGTGCTCTGAAACACTGCATCTCTAATCTTGGTAAAAATCCTATGACGTAGGCTCTTTACCATGTGATCAGCTGTGTCCAATCACAGCTGGTCACATCGTAACCAGGAAGTGCCGTTTATCGGCTTTTCCTCTATTCGCGCTGACAAGGTGCGATCAGCAGTTCTCCTGACAGAGGAGGGTCTGTGCTGATAATCAGCGCATTGATTATCAGTGCAAACCCATCAAGGATACCCTCTAGAGCTCACCAGGAATGTGAACCCGTGCCCATCAGGGATGCCTGTCAGCGCGGCCTATAAGTGCCCATCACTGCCTATCAATGCCAGATGCCTTCTCTGCATCTGATCATACCAAGATCAATGTGATCAGATACTTTCCAAATCTTAAAATGCGCTGTTTACATCTGGGAAACTGGAAGTGACAAAAATGCTTGTCGCTTCCAGTCTCCAAAACCAAAGAGGTCAATCCAATCTCCAGTCACCTCTATTGTAGGCCGGCTCAAAGGCAGGATGGGAGAACCCGGAGAGGCACTGGAGGACGATGGGACCCCCTCCAGTAAAAACAATGCAGCAACTAATTAGCCATTAGTATTGCTTTTACATAAGATAATCACTGGCCAGTTAAAAACAACTCAGGGATGATGCCTGTAGCTGCAAGCATCATCACCGTATAACCACTTGAACTCAATCATGTACCTGATTTGGCAGCAAGTGGTTAAAGTTTATGTGTATTGCTTTTAAATCAACCAATCTATACTGGGTTGATTTGATATACTGTATATGTGGGTTCCCAGGTATAAGATTCAAGTTTGTCAAGTAGGTGGATACCATCCCTGATGTAAGAGGGTACATTTTGGGCTAGAGGTTGTATGAACTGGTCGATGTAGATGGAGAAGCCACTAGTGGCTCTCCATAGCTGCTACGATAGGGCGGCCTGACGGATTTGTGAGATCTTTAGACCCCTTTCACACTGGGGCGGTTTGCAGGCGTTATTGCGCTAAAAATAGCGCCTCCGCTGTTTGTTCAGTGTGAAAGCCCGAGGGCTTTCACACTGAAGTGGTGCGCTGGCAGGAGAAGAAAAAATCTCCTGCAAGCCGCATCTTTGGAGCGGTGAATTCACCGCTCCTGCCCATTGAAATCAATGGGACAGCGCAGCTATACCGCGGCTATAGCCGCGCTATACGAGGGGTTTTAACCCTTTTTCAGCCGCCAGCAGGGAGTTAAAACCGCACAGCTAGCGGCCGAATACCGCGGTAAAACAGCGCTAAAAATAGCGCTGTTTTACTGCCGACGACCCCTACCGCCCCAGTGTGAAAGGGGCCTTATGCACGTTCAGTAGATGATAAAAATATTGAACTTTATAGAAGTTTTTGCAGAGAAAGGCTTCCTCTGCTCGAGATGATAGATTCTGTAAGAGCTTCTTGGGAATATTCTGTTACGGGTGTCCCGTAATAATGCTTGATAGGTATTGGTATCTGATAACAATCTGTTAGCTTCTTTAATATAATGAAGTCTATTTTAGACCACTATACCTCCACCTTTATCGGCAGGTTTAATAACAATGTCATGATTGTGAGTAAAGTCATCTAGAGATTTTTGTTTGGACCGATTAAGTTTAATGTTTCTGGATTGTGAGGAGGAGTCACAGGCGTAAAAGATCGAAACACACACACCTTGCTATAGATATATTTATTGTACCAGTTACCACGCCAGACCCTATGATCCATCTGTTTAATATTTGAAGTATTCAGTTTAAGGGCATTATCATTTATGTCATTAATTTTCTCTTTCAGTGGACCCTTAAGGTCTTCCCTCTGGATCTTTGAGGTCACCATGGTTCTTTTTCCTCCTTCCCTCTGGGGGAGGCCATAGTAAGTACCAGTGATGCTTATCCAGTGCTTTTCTATAAGAATGCTAATATATTTATCAACCTTATATTATAGGGTGTCCCCTTCTAGATATTCATATTTAATAGTATCATTTCTGTCTCTTGTGCCAAGACATTTAGGTTTCTGTACCGTTCTATGTCATCTCTGTTTGAGATCTCTCTGCATTTTTCATCTTTTTATGTTTATTTTAATTTTATATTTATTTTCACTTTTATATATTTTTTTTTTCTTAGAATGATAATTTTCAGTTGTACCTCCTTGATATACCCAGTTATTCATATATTAACCACTTCAATACTAGGCACTTAGACACCTTCCTACCCAGGCCAATTTTCAGCGCTGTAGCAATTTGAATGACAATTGCGCGGTCATACAACACTGTACCCAAACAAATTTTTTAATCATTTTGTTCCCACAAATAGAGCTTTCTTTTGGTGGTATTTGATCACTTCTGTGATTTTTATTTTTTGCTCAACAAATAAAAAAAGAACGAAAATTTTGAAAAAAAAAACAAGTTTTTCTTTGTTTCTGTTAAAAATTTTTGTAAACAAGTAGGTTTTCTTCTTCAATGACGGGCACTGATATGGCTGCACTAATGGGCACCGATGAGGAGGCCCTGATGGGTGACACGGATGGGTACTGATAGGTGGGCACGGATAGGTGGCATCACTGACGTAATGTGTTACATAATGGTACCAGTCAATGCCCATTTGTGGGCACTGATTGGGCATTCATTTGCACATGTGGTTGGCCATGGGGTACATACCTGGCCATTCACATGTTGCCCCCCTTCCCTGGTGGTCCTGGCGGCTTCCCTGGTGGTCCTGGCGGCTTCCCTGGTGGTCCAGTGTGGGCTGTGCTGATAAACAATCAGCGCAGACCCCCCGTCAGGAGAGCCGCCGATCGGCTCTCCTCTACTTGAATCTGACAGACACGATCAACGGCTTTTCCTGTTTACATCGTGATCAGCCGTAATTGGACACGGCTGATCACGTGGTAAAGAGCCTCCAGCTGAAGGACGTCATATGATGCCCAGTCAGAATAACTGAACCACCGCCTGGCCGTTATTTTGCTATAGGCCGGGTGGGAAGTGGTTAAACAGATGCCCCATTTATTTAGTATTTTTCATACATTCTTTAAAGCAGAAATCCACCCAGTCTTTGACAGGTATCCTGTTCCCACTTCCGTGAGTCCAGGCTCCTCCTCCCCCTGTTGCCGGGCCAGTAGGAGAGAGGAGCGGGGCCTCGCGTAATTGGGTTCCCGGTGTGAAGCCATATTTTTTATTTGGGGCAGAACACCGCTTTAATTATATTCCTTTACGAGTGCATTTAGTTTTTTTTGTGTGAATATACCCACTGCCCAGTAGCCTGGCACATATGGGTTTAATTCCATTTAGTTCTGCCAGCTGCTGCTTGATTTGTACATTTTTTTCACCAAAGATGCACCTAGCTTTGTAGTTTCACGAGTGCCGCCCATCAACACGCCCTTTATATAAAGCAGCAGACTGCAATTCCCAATTAGACCTTTGAAAGAACAGTGAGCTCCGAGTGTGTAGCCTGTCAAGTGTTCATCATTTCCAGCCTCCTCTCTTTCTACCGTGTGACGTCATGTCCGCCACAGAATTTAGCATGGGTCGGCATGCACTCCGTGCCATCACAGAGGGTCCACTCCTCCCACTGCAATCCATCATGGACTTCATCCCGGCGGTGTCTGCAGGACAGAGGATCCATGGCTGACACCTGCCAATTTGAGATGTATTGAGATGCCTATACACCTTTCACACCCTGTAAGTGTTAACTTTTTTTTAATCAAATTTACTTTTTGTGTAGCTGCACTTAGTGGTGCTTCCCCTTCTCCATCCCAGCTATCACTGATCGCTCCCCCTAACACAGGAGCTAGCTGTAACAAATGTGATTCACAAAACCAGAAATACAAAAAGTCAAGCAATGAAAAGTGCAGCTCTCCAATTGACTCTGCATATACGATTATCAGTGCAAACACCCAAAACCAAATGCTTTTTTCTTTATATAAAATACTAATAATCAAACCAACTATGTTGTACATACAGCAATCTACGCACATACATATAAACACACACAAACTCACTGGCCACTTTATTAGGTACACCTTGCTAGTTCCAGGTTGGACCTCATTTTGCCTTCAGATCTGCCTTAATCCTTCATGGCATAGATTCAACAAGGTGTTGGAAACATTCCTCAGAGATTTTGGTCCATATTGAGATGATAGCAGTTGCTGCAGATTTGTCAGCTGCACATGCATGATGTGAATCTCCCATTCCACCACATCCCAAAGGTGCTCTATTGGATGACTGTGGAGGTCATTGGAGTACAGTGACCTTATTGTCATGTTGAAGAAACCAGTTTGAGATGATTTGAGCTTTGTGACATGGTGCATTATTCTGCGGGAAGTAGTCATCAGAAGATGGGTACACTGTAGTCATAAAGGGATGGACATGATCAGCATCAATACTCAGGTAGGCTGTGGTGTTTAAATGATGCTCAATTGGTACTAAGGGTCCCAAAGTGTGCCAAGAAAACATCCCCCACACCATTACACCACCAGCCTGAACTGTTGATACAAGGCAGGTGGATCCATGCTTTTATGTTGTTTACGCCAAATTCTGACCCTACCATCTGAATGTTGCACCTGAGATTGAGACTCATCAGACCAAGCAACATTTCTCCAATCTTCCATTGTCCAATTTTGGTGAGCCTGTGTGAATTGTAGCCTCAGTTTCCTGTTCTTAGCTGACAGAAGTGGCACCCGATATGGTCTTCTGCTGCTGTAGCCCATCTGCTTCAAGGTTCAATGTGTTGTGCGTTCAGATATAGCATTCTGCATACCTTCTTTGTAACAAGTGGTTATTTAAGTTACTGTTGCCTTTCTATCATCTCAAACCAGTCTGCCCATTCTCCTCTGACATCAAGAAAGCATTTTCATCCACACAGCTGCCGCTCACTGAATATATGCTCTTTCTCTGACCATTCTCTGTAAACCCTAGAGATGCTAGGTTGTGCATGAAAATAGCAGTAGATCATCAGTTTTTGTTTTTTTTAAATACTTGCACCAACCATGCCACGTTCAAAGTCACTTAAATCCCATTTCTTCCCCATTCTGATGCTTGGTTTGAACTTCAGCAAGTCGTCTTCACCACGTCTAAATGCACTGAGTTGCTGCCATGCAATTGGCGGCTTAGCAATTTGTGTTACCAAGCAATTGAACAGGTGTACCTAATAAAGTGGCCGGTGAGTGCATATATGTGATATAACTAAGAGCCAGGTGGGTAAGGTATGTCTTTTTGCTGATGACACAAAGGTGTGTAATAAGATTGATATCCCTTACTAACACGGAGCATGATTTGGCATTGCTGGAAGATTGGTCAAAGCAGTGAAAACTGAGGGTCAACTTTTCCAAATGTAAAACACACCTAAGGGAAAATAATCCCTTGACAGAGTACCCCATTGGGGGTACAGTTGGCCAGCACTACAGAGGAAAGAGATTTGGGGGTACTTATTTCAGATGATTGCAAAATGAGCAAGCAGAGCGGCCAAGCAGTGGGAAATGCAATTAGAATTCTAGGATGTATCGGTAGGGGTCACGAGCAGGAAGGAGGAGGTCCTGATTCCCCTATATACAGTAGATCTTTAGTGAGCCCTCATTTAGAATACTGTGTCCATTTCTCAAGACATCACAAAAAGATACTGATAAGAGGGAATGAGTTCAGAGATGGGTAACAAAAATGGTGAAAGGTCTGAGGTATAAATCATCAGGAGAGACTTCAGGAACTAAAAATGTACTGTACAGTCAGGATGAGAAAGGGCAGACATGACTAAAAGCTACACATCAAAGGGGGTTAAATAAGGTTCAGGCGGGAAGTATTTTAAATATTAAAGCCAAAATCAAAAACACAAGAACATGATTTCAAACTAGAAGAAGAAACGCTCAAAACAAATCTTAGAAGGTATTATTTTACCAAGAGAGTAGTTGATGTTTGGAATAGACTTCATCAATATTGTTTGGGTCATGCAAAGCGACGCAGTGCCATATTGCAAAAAATGGTCTGGTCATTACAGGGGTAAATCCCTCTGGGGCTGAAGTTTGGGACAAACAGAACTATACACAGACAAAAAAAAAATAAATACCGACAACCCCCCTTCCTCATCCCAAAGTAATAATAATAATAATAAAAAAAAAAAAAAAGGATAAATGAAGAAAAAAAAAAAAAACCCACGGCACAGGGCAGACTTTATGAACCACTTCGTCTTTATGCCGTCACTTTTCTCTGTTTCAAATACATATTTGTATGACAATTTAAAACACTTTTTGATGCTATTTATGCATTTATCCTTTGTATTTCAAAGGCCTTTTTTTTCTTTGAACATGTGACTGGCAGCAGAGGACTAAAAGCCCCTCCAGCTGATGTTTCCCTGCAGATGGTCCTGGGAAAAAACTGGGTCACTGATTATGAAAAAAGGCATTTAATTAAAATAAATAGTGCCATCATCTGTATACTTATAGCCCTTTCACACTGGGGCGGGCGCTTTACCGTCGGTATGCGGCCGCTAGCGGGGCGGTTTTACCCCCCGCTAGCGGCCTAAAAATGGTTAAAAACCACTGCAAAGCGCCTCTGCAGAGGCGCTTTGCCGGCAGTATAGCCGCGCCGTCCCATTGATTTCAATGGGCAGGAGCGGTATACACTCCGCTCCTTCACCGCTCCGAAGATGCTGCTAGCAGGACTTTTTTTTACCGTCCTGCCAGCGCATCGCTCCAGTGTGAAAGCCCTCGGGGCTCGGGACCCTTAAAGCGGTTGTAAACTACTGAAAAAACAAAAAACCTGCAAGACAATAGCATAATGTGCTAATGTGCATTACATACTAGCACATTATGAAATACTTACCTACCTTAAAAGAAGCCCCCCGCAGCACACCCGGTCACTGCTGAGGGGACTGACATGTTTCTTCTGGGTTCGCGGACTCCAGCGCTGCTCTGTTCCGGCAAGGAGCTCTGAATTTCCAGCACGATCCGCCGGGCCTTGAAAGTGCATGCACCACTGACGTCAGTGGCTGCATGCAGGGTGAATATCTCCTAAACTGTGCAGGTTTCGGACATATACATTTTACCTACAGGTAAGGGCTTACCTGTAGGTAAAAATGAGCAAGTGGGGCATACAACCGCTTTAAACAAAGGGATAATGCACATTAAACAGTGTGTGTTTAGTATCACTTTTTTTTTTATTGATGCAAGAATCTAGTTCTGGTCACAAAATGTTTGCAGTTTTGGTTTTCTTCCTTACAAGTCCTACAAATACCTGTTGGGCGTGCCATTAAAGTTCACCATATGCAGCTTCTTGTGTTGCCACTCACATGTAGGTTGTGCCTGCTTGCAGCACAGTGGCAAGAAAATATGCTGCAGTGGGTGTGGCTGGGAAGGGGGCTTTCTGGGGCTGTAGCCCCAAACCTGGGGCCCATAGCCCTGAGTGTCCTACCTTATGCAGCAGTGCCATACTCTCGGGATACTTCTACATTTTTAAATGTAAGGCAGCAGTGGCACTTTGTGAGGATTTAGGCGGTGGCGCCCGCCTCTCACCACAGCCTGGTAAGACCCCTCCACAGCCTCTGACATCTGTACCGCGTCCGCAGCCTCTGACATCTGTACCGCGTCCGCAGCCTCTGACATCTGTACCGTGTCCGCAGCCTCTGACATCTGTACCGTGTCCGCAGCCTCTGACATCTGTACCGTGTCCGCAGCCTCTGACATCTGTACCGTGTCCGCAGCCTCTGACATCTGTACCATGTCCGCAGCCGCATTTTATATACACGTGTATGCCCGCCCAAGCATATGACTTTCTTTACATCGCTGCTATGGGCTCTGCCCCAGATCTTTTGTGGACCTGGCAATGCCCCTGGTCACTGCTGATTCACAAGCTTGTATGCTTGTGAATCAGCAACTGACCACACCTAGTCCTACCCACTTAATTCTGGATTGGCAGCAATGCCTATTGCTGAAACACACCTACAGTTAGCTGAAGTTGCTGGGAAAAATGTGAGGCACTAATGAAGCAGGATTTACAGTGGGGCAAAAAAGTATTTAGTCAGCCTCCAATTGTGCAAGTTCTCCCACTTAAAAAGATGAGGCCTGTAATTGTCATAGGTATACCTCTACCTCAACTATGAGAGACAAAATGTGGAAACAAATCCAGACAATCACAGTGTCTGATTTTTGAAAGAATTTATTTGCAAATTATGGTGGAAAATAAGTATTTGGTCAATATCAAAAGTTCATCTCAAAACTTTGTTATATGTCCTTTGTTGGCAATGACAAAGGTCAAACATTTTCTGTAAGTTTTCACAAGGTTGTCACACACTGTTGCTGGTATGTTGGCCCATTCCTCCATGCAGATCTCCTCTAGAGCAGTGATGTTTTGGGGCTGTCGCTTGGCAACACGGACTTTCAACTCCCTCCAAAGGTTTTCTATGGGGTTGAGATCTGGAGACTGGCTAGACCACTCCAGGACCTTGAAATGCTTCTTACGAAGCCACTCCTTTGTTGCCCGGGCGGTGTGTTTGGAATCACTGTCACGCTGAAAGACCCAGCCACGTTTCATCTTCAATGCCCTTGCTGATGGGAGGAGGTTTGCACTCAAAATCTCACGATACATGGCCCCATTCATTCTTTCATGCGCACGGATCAGTCGTCCTGTTCCCTTTGCAGAGAAACAGCCCCAAAGCATGATGTTGCCACCCCCATGCTTCACAGTAGGCATGGTGTTCTTTGGTTGCAACTCAGCATTCTCTCTCCTCCAAACACGACGAGTTGTGTTTCTACTAAACAGTTCTACTTTGGTTTCATCTGACATTCTCCCAATCCTCTTCTGGATCATCCAAATGCTCTCTAGCAAACCTCAGACAGGCCCTGACATGTACTGTCTTAAGCAGGGGGACACGTCTGGCACTGTAGAATCTGAGTCCCTGGTGGCGTAGTGTGTTACTGATGGTAGCCTTTGTTACGTTGGTCCCAGCTCTCTGCAGGTCATTCACTAGGTCCCCCTGTGCAGTTCTGGGATTTTTTGCTTACCGTTCTTGTGATTATTTTGATCCCACGGGGTAAGATCTTACGTGGAGCCCCAGATCAAGGGAGATTATCAGTGGTTTTGTATGTCTTCAATTTTCTAATTATTGCTCCCACAGTTGATTTCTTCACACCAAGCTGCTTGCCTATTGCAGGATTCAGTCTTCCCAGCCTGGTGCAGGTCTACAATTTTGTTTCTGGTGTCCTTCGACAGCTCTTTGATCTTCACCATAGTGGAGTTTGGAGTGTGACTGTTTGAACTCGTTATCAGTATAAAAGACACCTGTCCACAACCTCAAACAGGTGCCAATAATACTGGTAATGAGTGGAGGACAGAGGAGCCTCTTAAAGAAGATGATACAGGTCTGTGAGAGCCAGAAATCTTGCTTGTTTGTAGGTGACCAAATACTTATTTTCCACCATAATTTGCAAATTCTTTCAAAAATCAGACCATGTGATTGTCTGGATTTGTTTCCACATTTTGTGTCTCATAGTTGAGGTATACCTATGACAATTACAGGCCTCTCTCATAAGTTGGGAGAACTTGCACAATTGGTGGCTGATTAAAATACTTTTTTGCCCCACTGTAGCTCACTCGTGAAAGGTAAAATATTAATTTTATTGTGCAACACTTAGTAACTGGATTTGAGACTTCTCCAGATTGTCATACTGGAGCCTTTAGACATACTTTAAATGGCTACAAACTAGATGCCCCCCTCTCACTGTATTGGAAGGATAATATCTAACCTTCATATTAAGTGATCTTGAATTGCACTAAAGGTGGATACACATTATATAATGTTTGTTGTTCAATTTCCTTTAAACTTACACTCAACTATGTAGTGCAAGGGCCTAACTGATTGCATACACATTGAAAGTAATTAGGTTTGACCTCATATTATATGGTTTTGGTAAATCTAAAGGAAAAAAATGTGAAGAAAATTGTATAGTGTGTAGCCAGCTTAAAGCTATGAACATAATATAGTCAGTGCAAAAGACTTGCCTAGTACAGAGAAATAAAATTAGCAACAATTTGACATTGTATTGAGTCGTTGCTTTTAACAATATAAGACCAAGACCTAAAATGGTGCTGTCAAAGGGGCGACCATAAAACTCAAACTTGAGGGTCAGCTGTCTGCATGCCAGGGTGCCTGCTTAGAAATGAACTAGAACTGGGGCTGCTATTTCTGTAAAAACTATCTGTTAGAGGTAAAATTTTAGTTCTTGCAAATTGTATGTTATTTCACTGATGAGAGAGAGAGAGAGAGAGAGAGAGAGAGAGAGAGAGAGAGAGAGAGAGAGAGAGAGAGAGAGAGAGAGAGAGAGAGAGAGAGAGAGAGAGAGAGAGAGAGAGAGAGAGAGAGAGAGAGAGAGAGAGAGAGAGAGAGAGAGAGAGAGAGAGAGAGAGAGAGAGAGAGAGAGAGAGAGAGAGAGAGAGAGAGAGAGAGAGAGAATTAAAAGATGAGACATAAATCACATATATAAAGTGGGTATAGAAAAGAACCATCCCCTTTCAAATAATCATATTTTGTTGCTTTTCAGCTTGAAATGAAGATCGACAGTTGTTTTATCCAGCTGTATTTACTTAACTTATAACCTCCAAGTGAAAGATAATACACCAACATGTCAGAAAAAAACAATAAAAAACAATCACCAAGTTGGAAAAAAGGATCAGCCCCCAAAAAAGACTTGTAAACTCAATCAAGTGTAGCTAAACACCTTCTCAGTGGCACACAAAGCAATTCAAATTTAAACTGTGATCAGCTATGGTCATTTTGACAAGCTCGGCATGAAAAGAGCCTTACTGGAGCATTTCAATTCCTGGTAGTGCAACTGAAACAAATAATCAACTATATAGGTAGCAAGGCACTGTCAAAAGATCTCTGGGATAAAGTTGTGGACAGGCACAAGTCAGTATATGGATACAATTTTTTTTTTTTTTTCCATAATAATATTTATTGTCCGATGCACAAAACAGAGAACGTAAACAGTGACCAGGATATTACATGGTACAAATTGTTTCACAAATCTGAGGTACATATAGATAATATAGGCATATCCAATATCAAATTCAAAATATTAGGTTGTACATCAGTTATTTAACAGATTGTCTTAATTAACCCTTTTAGGGTAAGTAATGAAAGGGTATTATAGCACCATTCAGAGTGTAAGGGTTATGAACAAAAGGAGAAGTAACAGAAAGGAAGAAGGGGAGAGAAAAAGGAGAAAAGGGGTAAGAGGAGAGCAAAGGAAGAGGGAGGGAGGAAAAAAGAGGCACGAGGGGGGAGGGGAGGGGGATCAAGTTACACAGAGAATAAGCCCTACAATAGTGGGGCAGGGGAGAAAAGAACTGTAGAAGGGGGATTGGTGAGGGAATAGGGAAATAAAATAGGGGGGGGGGGGGAGGGAGGAAGGGAACAAGGTCTTCCCCCCGTCTCCGTCCTGCCCCCCCGCAGCTTCCTCTACCTTCTATCCCCCAAGGGGTAAAGTTGAAAAGGTTCAGGGGTTATATTCGCCAAAGCGCTGGGACAGTTTGAAGTGTGTCCAACAGGCCCATGTGGTCGTAAATTTTTGGATTCTCTCCTGCGATATATGGACCAGCTCCTCCATCTCCTCTATCTTGGAGATCCTACGAAACCACTCCCCGATCATAGGGGCGGACGTGGATCTCCAATGTGTCGGAACGCACAGTCTAGCCGCATTCACCAAGTGCATTGCCAGTGACCTGTAGTATTCGTTTTTAGTTAAGTGAGTATGGTGTAGGAGGTATTGATCAGGGGAGAATGTTAGGGAGTACGTCGTAATGTGTGTAATAAGATCGTGTACCTCCTTCCAATATGGTTGAATGAGATCACATTCCCACCATACATGTAATATAGTCCCGCCGCTGCCTTTCCACACCTCCAACATGTATCTGGGATTGTCGGAGAAAATTTATGTAGAAGCGCCGGGGTCCTGTACCAGCGTGTTAGAATTTTGTATCCATTCTCTTGGATGGCCACATTAAGGGAACCCTTATGTACGCATTCATAGATACATGACCAGTCCTCGTCGGTGAAGGTCATCTGCAGATCTTTTTCCCATTTCGTGCGTGCGGGGTCAGTGGGGCAAGTAGCATCCTCTATAAGCTCGTTGTATATGTAGGAAATGAGATGTCTCAACGGGGGGGCTCGGGTACATAATTCCTCAAATGGGGTTAATGGTCTTGTCCATGTCTGTGTTGTGCCCTGGGTGGAGAGGAAGTGTCCTAATTTGTCGGTAATGTCACGAGAAGGGGAAGGAATGGACGAGGGGACAAGTCAATCTAGGTTCTCATTATGATCTAGGGTGTTTTACCTGTATAAAACTGGTGCGCTAGTATTGTCATGTGGCCAGGCTTGGTTAAGAAAAGATGGTGAAAGCCCTGGCGTAAAGTCAGGGTTACCCCCTCAGAGGGGTTAGTGGGCCCGGGATGGAGGAAAGTGATGAAATTTTAATTGACCGTTTGAAGGCTCCTCATGAGGCTGAGATGAGAGGGTGTCTTACTATTTTCTGTGGCCAATGTTTGGGTAAGATCCAGGGTAGGTAAAAAAATGCACAGTGTGGCGCTATTAAGTGAATACAGTATGAACAAAGTAAACATAAATTATTCAAATCAAAAACATCTCATGTGAGCATTTGTGACAGTGACTAGTGAAAGAATTAACACATATGTGTATATAGATGATTTAAGCATCGAAGGCAAAATCAAATATAGAGTCCATAACACCAAAAAGAAAAAGTCCGTGATAGGCAGTGTGTAAATGGTATACAGGTGTTCGTTGTATATGCAGGAAGATCAATTGGACCCGGTAGCCTGGTAGATGAATGGACCATAAACGACCAACTGGTCTAGATGTATTGTCTGGATAGATGTCATCACCACACCAACGGAGGGAAGGGGGGGAAGCAATCAGCACGATTTCCTCGAAAATAATCACACCACCCAGCCAAGCGAAAGATTCATGTACCATGTGAGAGATGAAGACACTCACATACAAAACAAACTCACATTTTGTGCAGATCAAACAGGCATGTAAATCTGCACAAAATGTGAGTTTGTTTTTTATTGCTATTTTTAATAAATCCAAGTTAATACGTTATTACACTATGTGAGTGTCTTCATCTCTCACATGGTACATGAATCTTTCGCTTGGCTGGGTGGTGTGATTATTTTCGAGGAAATCGTGCTGATTGCTTCCCCCCCCTTCCCTCCGTTGGTGTGGTGATGACATCTATCCAGACAATACATCTAGACCAGTTGGTCACCAAGCCTTCTTGACCTGTTCTAGCATACGCTATTTCAGGCCACTACTTCTGGTAAGCCTCCATATCTTCTGGTGATGGTCCTGGCACCGTTTTTAAATTTCTGTGCACCTTTGGTCGTTTATGGTCCATTCATCTACCAGGCTACCGGGTCCAATTGATCTTCCTGCATATACAAGAAGAACACCTGTATACCATTTACACACTGCTATCACGGACTTTTTCTTTTTGGTGTTATGGACTCTATATTTGATTTTGCCTTCGATGCTTAAATCATCTATATACACATATGTGTTATTCTTTCACTAGTCACTGTCACAAATGCTCACATGAGATGTTTTTGATTTGAATAATTTATGTTTACTTTGTTCATACTGTATTCACTTAATAGCGCCACACTGTGCATTTTTTAGTTGTTCTGTTCTCCCTGAGTCTACGGGTGTGTTGGCTGCTTACTTAGTTTGTTTTAGCGCAGCGCTGTATCATATTTCTTGAAGATCCAGGGTAGGGACTCAAGTGGGGTTTGGGAGAACGATTTCTCTAAGGTGACCCAGACCTTTCCCGCTTCATGTATATTCCAATCCACGAGCCGGGAGAGGTCACTTGCTAGAAAATATTTGTGCAGATCTGGCAGCCCGATACCACCTCTGAGTTTTAGACGCGTGAGACGGGTAAACTTAATGCGTGGCGGCGAGCCCTTTCAAAGGAACAGTGTGCACATCTTCTTGTATGCATCGAAAAAAGGAGGCCGGAAGGCTAATAGGAAGACATTGGATAATGTGGAGGAACAGCGCCAGGGTTATCATTTTTTAAAAGAGCAGCGCGGCCGAACCAAGATACATTGATTTTTCCCCATTCCTTAAGGTCAAGTTGTGCTTTTTTTAGAACCTTGCTAAAGTTGGCGCTATATAAGTCCATTAAATTAGTAGTTATATTAATACCTAGATAGGGTATAGCCCGTTGGTTCCACTGGAAGGGGAAGGATGTCTGGCAGCGTTCCACCTCCCGTGTTGTGAGTGAAATATTTAGCGCTTGCGATTTCGCATAATTGATCTTTAAATATGACAAGGACCCAAAGTGTTCTATATCTTTAAGCAAATTGGGTATGGAGGTAGTTGGGGCTGTCAGGGAGAGTAAGATATCATCTGCAAAAGCAGAAACTTTGTACTCTTTGCCTTGTATGTTAATCCCTTTAATATCGGGATTATCTCTTAATTTGTTAAGGAGATGGATACAAATTTTTTTTGAAGGCTAGATCAATGCCTGGGAGCACAGTGAAGTCTAGTATTCAGAAGCGGAAGGTATTTGGTACAACACAGACAATCCCTTGAACAGGACATTGCTCCAAACTGAATGAAAGAGCCAGGAGGAAACTGGTCAGAGAGGCTTCTAAGAGGCCTACAGCAACTCTGAAGCAGTTGCAGGAATGTCTGACAAAGAGTGGTCATTGTGTGAATGTGACAACAATATCACAAATTCTCCACACATATGGCTTGTATGGGAGTATCGAAAAAAAACCCCCCAAAACACTCCTCAAGAAACGCTACATGCAGTTATGACTGAGCTTTGCCAAAACGCACCTTAAAGATTCTGAGGCCACACGGAAAAAAGGTGTTATGGTTAGAGGAGACAAAAACTGAATTATTTGGCCTCAACACCAAACAATATACCTGGCGGAAATCCAATACAGCTCACCATCCAAACACCATTCCTACAGTAAAGCATGGAGGTGGTAATATCCAGTTATGAGGGTGTTTCTCCGTAACAGGGACTGAAGCACGTCAGGATAAAAGGAAAAATGGATGGGGCAAAATACCGTCACATTCTTGCTCTTTGCTAGAAATCTGCTGCCCTTTGCTAGAAAGTTGTCAATGGGAAGAAGGTTTACCTTCCATCATGACAATGACAAAAAATGACCACATAGTGGTTGAAGGAGAAAAAGGTGAATGTCCTTGCATGGCCTAGTCAGAGCCCAGACCTAAAACCCATTGAAAATCTGTGGAATGACTTGAAGACTGCAGTCCACAAATGGTCACCATCAAATTGAACTGAACTTGAGCAGTTCTGCTAAGAAGAGTGGGCAAATATTGCAAAGTCTAGATGTGTAAAGTTAGCAGAGACCAACAGACTAAAGGCTGTAATTAAAGCAACAAATATTTCAATAAAATACTGACATAAGTGGGTGATCCTTTTTCCAACTCAGTGATAGTTTTTTTTTTTTTTTTTCCTTACATGTTGGTGTTATATATCATCTTACACTTGGATGTTCTAAGTTACACTAAGTAAATACAGCTGTATAAAACTAAAATTGTGTTTTCATTTCAGGCTGCAAAGCAGCAAAATGTGATTATTTTAAAGGAGGCGATTCTTTTCTATACCCACTGTATTTCCTTGGAGTTTCTGCAAATGAATTTAAGATTAATAATGCCAGGCAATTAGAGTTTTCTAGCGCTAAGCACTACCATAGTTACAAAACAGACTTTTTTTTTATATATCCCACAGTACCTGTTTTAAAATCTGTCAAGCATGGTAAATTATTTGCTTTGTTGTTGATTTCTTTCAGTTTGACTTCCACTGTGTCACAGTCACTCTCTTGATTTTCATTGCTGATGTGTGACATCTCTCCCCTGTTCTTAATGTAAATAAACATCTATGCAAGAGAGACCATAAACAATGCATTACACACACAAAGCAGATTATAACCAACATACCATGGGCTAGTACAGGGATGTCAAACTCCATTTCTCAAAGGCCACATCAGCATTATGGCTGCCCTCGAAGGACTGGTTTTATCTGTAAGACTAGCTGTTCAGAGCACCTCACCCCCACCATCAAGAGTCCCCCACCCTCTCTTTACATCACACTGCAACCCCGTTACCTTGTGCTGCTGCAGACGACGCTGGTGGCAGAGCAGGGAAGCAGAAAGTGCAGGGTCCGTGAGAAGGACCATATGAGGGCTGGAGTTGTGGGAGTCTGCTGGAGGGCAGAGGAGGGGGTGCTGCTGCACAGAGAAGCACAGGATCTGTAGGAGTTCTGACCTCCTTTCCGCTGCCAACTGCTAAGATTGGGGGGGGGGCAGAGACATGCCTCTCCACAGCTAGATAGAGAAGCACAGGATCTGGCAGAGGGGTTCTGTCCTCCTCTCTTAAGCTGACTGCTCAGACAAGGTGGGGGCAGAGGCAAGGGGCGTGCCGCAACTGCAAGAGAGGTGCAAGGACCACTTGCAATGGCCTGGCGGGCCGCCTGGTTTTTGACACATGTGGGCTAGTGTGACTGAGATAAGCTTACCAGATAACTCATGACAAAATAATAACGCTCACTGTTGTTGTAAGTAAAAACACATGAGTCATGAAACTCACATCACATGTGCCATACCATTGTAATTAAGCGGAAATGTTTTGGGTCTATATTATTTTTTTTTCTAAAATCAGAAGTTTTTTGAAAATTACATATAGCAATCAGCCATTATTATGACCATTGATAATTAATGTTTTTCACTTTACCTGTCGTGTTATGATGGAATCTGAAAGTGGGTGGGATATATTAGGCAGCAAGTGAACAATGTCTCTTAAGTTGATGTGTTGAAAGTAGAAAAAAATGGGCAAATGACTTGAGCGACTGACATGGGCCAAACTGTAATGGTTAGACAACTGTGTCAGAGCATCTCCAGAAGTGCACCTCTTATAGAATGTTCTAGCTCTGCAGTGGTCAGAACCTACCAATAGACCAAGAAAGAAAAACTGGTGACGGGGTCATGAGCGGTCAAGGTCCAGCAGGCTAATCTAATAGAAGAGCTACTGTAGCTTAACCACTTAACCAGCCCATAGCCGAATGATGGCTACAGGGCGGTTGCTTAACCCCGGGAGGGCGTACAGTGACGTCCTCCCAGAATTCCGCTCTCGCGCACCCCCTGGGGTGGACCCGGCGCTAATCGCGGCCGTTTACCATGTGATCGCCCTGTCAAATGACGGAGCGATCACGTGTAAACAAACCGGCGTCCCCTCTGTATACCGATCGGTACACTGAGCGGTGAGGGGGAGGGATCGGATGGCAGCAGCGCTGTGGGCTGCATCTGTAGTGCCCACAGCGCTGCTCTGTGACAACTGCCATCCATCCATCCTCAGCCATCCCTCAATGCTCTGCAATACCGTGCACTACTCCGCAATACCGTGCAATACCCAGCCATACTCGGCGATACCCTGCCATACTCGGCCATACTCGGCCTCTGTATGTGGCAGTCTCACACATGTGGTATCACCGTACTCAGGAGAAGTAGGAGAATCTATTTTGGGGTGTCATTTTTGCTATGTACATGCTATGTGTTAGAAATATTGTATAAATGGACAACTTTGCGTAAAAAAAAAAAAAAAAAATGCGTTTTAACCACTTCCCGCCCGCCGGCCGTCATACGACGTCCTTGACTTTGTGCGGGGATATCTGAATGATGGGTTCAGCTACAGGCATCACTCAGATATCATCTTTTTCAGCCAGCGATTCCCTACACCACAGGAATGATCATAGCGGCTGTTCCACTGCTTGATCGTTCTTACCGGAGGCGAGGGGGGACGTCCCCCCCTCCGGTGCTTCTACCGACTCATCGCTACGATCGAAGCCAGGATCGTTTTTTTTTTTCTTTTTTTTTATTGCAGGCTTCTCAGCCTAGAGGTGAGATGTGGGGTCTTATTGACCCCATATCTCACTGTAAAGAGGACCTGTCATGCCATATTCCTATTACAAGGGATGTTTACATTCCTTGTAATAGGAATAAAAGTGATCAAAACTAATTTTTTGGGGGAAAAAAGCGTCAAACTAAAATAAAGTAAAATGAACAATAAAAATAAAAATTTTAAAGCGCCCCTGTCCCCGTGTGCTCGCATGCAGAAGCGTACGCATACATAAGTCCGGCCCACATATGAAAACGGTGTTCAAACCACACATGTGAGGTATCGCTGCGATCGGTAGAGGGAGAGCAATAATTTTGGCCCTAGACCTCCTCTGTAACTCAAAACATGTAACCAGTAAAAAATTTTAAAGCGTCTCCTATGGGGATTTTTAAGTAGCGAAGTTTGGCGCCATTCCACAAGCGTGTGCAATTTTGAAAGGTGACATGTTGGGTATCTATTTACTCGGTGTAACTTCATCTTTCACATTATGCAAAAACATTGGGCTAACTTTACTGTTTTGGTTTTTTTTAAAGCACAAAACTTTTTTTTCCAAAAAAAAAAATGCGTTCGAAAAATTGCTGCGCAAATACCGTGCGAGATAAAAAGTTGCAATGACCGCCATTGTATTCTAGGGTCTTTGGTAAAAAAAAACATATGTTTTGGGGTTCTATGTAATTTTCTAGCAAATAAATGATGATTTTTACATGTAGGAGAGAAATGTCAGAATTGGCCTGGGTGCTCCAGAACGCCTGAAGGTGCTCCGTGCATGTTGGGCCTCTGTATGTGGCCAAGCTGTGTAAAAGTCTCACACATGTGGTAGCGCCATACTCGGGAGTAATAGCAGAATGTGTTTTGGGGTGTAATTTGTTGTATGCATATGCTGTGTGAGAGAAATAACCTGCTAATATGACAATTTTGTGAAAAAAAAAAAAAGAAAAACTTGATTTTGCAAAGAATTGTGGGAAAAATATGACAACTTCAAAAAACTCACCATGCATCTTTCTAAATACCTTGGAATGTCTTCTTTCCAAAAAGGGGTCATTTGGGGGGTATTTGTATTTTTCTGGCATGTTAGGGTCTCAAGAAATTAGATAGGCCGTCAGTATTTCAGGTGTGATCAATTTTCAGATATTGGCACCATAGCTTTTGGACTCTATAACTTTCACAAAGACCAAATAATATCCACAGATTTGGGTTATTTTTTTACCAAAGATATGTAGTGGTATAAATTTTGGCCAAAATATATGAAGAAAAATTACTAATTTGCAAAATTTTATAACAAACGAAGAAAAATGCATTTTTTTTTAAAGATTTTTTGGTCTTTTTTTCTTTTATAGCGCAAAAAATAAAGAACCCAGCGGTGATTAAATACCACCAAAAGAAAGCTCTATTTGTGTGAAAAAAAAGGACAAAAAAATCATATAGATTGTGTTGCATGACTGAGTAATTGTCATTCAAAATGTGAGAGCACCAAAAGCTGAAAATTGGTCTGGTTATTAAGGGGGTTTAAGTGCCCAGTGGTTAAAGGAGTTGTAAAGGCAGGTTTTTTTTTTATCTTAATGCATCCAAAAAATGGAACTTCCGCTTTTCGGACCCCCCTCCCCCGTTTTGGCACCTTTCAGGGGGGAGCAGATACCTGTCTAATACAGGTGTTTTGCTCCCACTTCCTGGCATAGATACCCAAGCAACCCGACCGCGGATATAGACACCACTTCCGGTGCCTTCTCCGCCCCCTCAGCTGTCTTCTGGGAGACACACATGTCCCAGTAGACAGCAGGGACCATTGATAACGCGCAGCGTGAGTCGCGCATGCGAAGTAGGAAACCAGGAAGTGAAGCCGCAAGGCTTCATTTCCTGATTCCCTTACCGAAGATGGCGACGGCAACACCCAACAGCCGAGGGACAGATCGGCTTCAGGTGCTGACATCACGGGCACCCTGGACAGTTAAGTGTCCATGTTTTAAAAGTCAGCGGCTGCAGTATTTGACTTAATAAAAAAAAAAAAAAAAAAAACGGCGGAACTCCGCTTCAAGATATAAAGCCTTCTATGTGCAGCAGCCTCCCCAGCACACCCTAATACTTACCTGAGCCCAAATCTCTGTCCAGCAATTACCATAAATCCCTCGGCCGCCCAAGACTCTCCCTCCCCATTGTCTGAGACACAGCAGCAGCGTCATTGACCAACTGACTGACAGCTACGGGAGCCAATCAGGGGAGAGATGGGGCGGGGCCGAACGGCAGCTCCGTGTCTGAATGGAAACACGGAGCTGCAGCTCAGCTGCCCACATAGGAAGCGGCTGGCTGTGGGGGCATTTGGCAGGAGGGAGGGGCCAGGAACAGCAAAGAGGGACCCAAGAAGAGGAGGACCCAGGCTGTTCTGTGCAAATCCATTGCAATAGAGCAGGTAAGTATAACATGTTTTATTTTTTTTAATTGAGACTTTACAATCACTTTAAGTTGCTGAAAAAGTTAATGCTGGGTTCAACAGAAAGTTGTCAGAACACATAGTGCATTGTAGTTTGTTTCAAATAGGACCGAGTAGCTGCAGACCAGTCAGGGTGCCCATGCCAACCTGTGTTCACATTTAAAAGCTCCTACAGTGGGAATATGAGTATCAAAACTGGACCACAGAGCAATGTAAGAAGGTGGCCTGGTCTGATAAATCAAGCTTTCTTTAATATCATGTAAATGGCTGGGTGCATGTGTCTCACTTACCTGGTGAAGAGATGGCACCAGGGTGTACTATGAGAAAGAGGCAAGCTGAAGGAGGCATTGTGATGCTTTGGGAAATGTTCTGCCGGGAAACATAGGATCCTGCAATTTATGTGGATGCTACCCGTCGAGTCCATGCCTGCACATACAGTGGGGCAAAAACAGAGTTAGGTACCTAGTAACTCTTTTTCTAAGAAGTCTTCCAGGGCAGCATCCGAGAGATAGGCTCCTCCTCCCTAAAAAGGGAAACACATTAGTCCACCATTATAAATTTCACAGTCTTACCTGTGTGCCTCAGTTATGTTAAAGCACCGAAAGAATTCCCTGTAAGCTGCAAGCTCCCCCGCTGTACCTGGTTTTTGTCATTTCAAGGGTGGGAACTAGTGCTGCCCTGGAAGACTTCTTAGAAAAAGAGTTACCAGGTACCTAACTCTGTTTTCTCGAATCATCTTCCAGGGCAGCATCCGAGAGGATGTATCAAGCAATACTTACTAGGGTGGGGTTAGAGACTGGAGCACTTTGCGACCAAATGCTTGGTCTTGGTCAGACAGCTGGTCTATCCGGTAGTGCTTTGCAAAAGTACTGAAGCTCGACCATGTCGCTGCCCTGCAGATCTGCTCCGGAGTTGCCCCTGCTTTCTCTGCGGCCGAGGTTGCCCAGGCTCTAGTTTCTAGTTTTCTCTTAGTTCCTTTGTTAGGAACATTTTTGACAGTCTGGAGTCCAGCACATATCCCAAGTATACCACTCTCTGGCTTGGGGTCATTTGAGATTTTTCTGCATTTACTATCCATCCCAGGTTTTGCAAATAGGTCATACTTGTGCGCAGGTTGTTTTCTAAGATTACTGCTGAGTCCGCAAAGAACAGTAGGTCGTCTAAGTATGGTATTATTCCAATACCCTGCTGTCTTAGACCTTTTAGTGCTTCCGCCATTATTTTTGAGAATATTCTTGGTGCCGAAGAGATTCCAAAGGGGAGAGCTGTGTACTGTAGGTGCAGAGTAGCTGCTGGCCCCTGAATTGCGAACCTTAGGAACTTTTGGTGATCCTCCCTTATGGGGACATGTAGGTAGGCATCCTGTAAATCTAGTGTTGCCATGAATGTCTCCCGCGGTAGGATGTTCCTGATCGAATAGATAGATTCCATTCTGAATCTCTTGTATTTTATCCCTCGGTTGAGTGGTTTGAGGTTTAGTATCAGCCTTAGTTTGCCTGATGGTTTTCTTTTTGCAAAGATGTGTGAGTAGAAGCCCTTTTGTTCCTCCTCTTGAGGAACGTGACGAATCACCTTCTGATCCAGTAGTTTCTGCAGGGATTCTAAAAACACTTTTGCTTGATTGCTGTCCTTTGGTAGCATGGTCGCTAAGTATTTGGTTGGGGGGCGGGTGGAGAATTCTATTGCGTAACCGTCCGCTATGGTGCGCAATATGAATTTGTTTTCTGTTATCTCCTCCCATTGGTGGGAAAAAGCCGCCAATCTGCCCCCCACCTGAAGGCAGTCATTGTTTTTTGTTCTTTTGGGTAGTAGGCTTGAGGATGAATTCACCTTTGCCTTTCTTGTTTTGTTAACCCCAGCGCTTTTTTGCCCCGGCTTATTAAATTTCTTGAAATGCCGAAAGGGCGCCTTCCCTTGTTTCTTCTTGGTTTGAGGGAACCCCTTATTTTTTGCTGCAGTCCTATCCAGGACTGTTTCTAGTTCAGGACCAAACAGTAGGTCTCCAGTGAATGGGACCCCACATAAACGGTTCTTGGAAGGGGCAACCCCCCCCCAAGATTTCAACCACAGAGCTCTGCGGGCCGAGTTCAGTAGTGCCGTGGTCCTAGAGGATATTCTGACAGTTTCTGCTGAAGCATCTGCTAAGAAGGCTGCCGCTCTAGTTAGTGTGGGGATGGTTTTTATTAGTTCTTCCCTGGGCGTGTCGTTTTCCAGTAGTTCTTGCAGCTGGGTTAACCAGATTAGCAAGCTTCAGGCTGTGCAGGTGGAAGCAATAGCCGGATTTAGGTTTGCCGCCCCTGCTTCCCATACCCTTTTCAGGAGGGCTTCTATTTTCTTGTCCATGGGGTCGCTTAGGGTACCTGCGTCGTCCAATGCCAAGTCAGATTTGTTCGTAATTTTTGCCAGAGAGGCATCCACCTTTGGGCATTTAGCCCAGGTTTTGATGTCTGCTTCCGCAAACGGGTATCTGCGTTTGATTGTGGCGGGTATAAAAAGTTTTTTCTCTGGGTCTTCCCATTCTTTTTTGGCTATGTCTTTAAGGGTTTGGTGTACAGGGAACGTTCTTGGCTTCTTGGGCTGTAGCCCCTTGTACATCCTGTCATGTATAGTGAGTTCTGCGGTTTTCTGTTCTTTAATGCCTAGAGTGTCAGTGATGGCTTTAAGAAGACTGTCTGTATCCTCTGAGGGAAACAGGTTGCAGTCTGTAGTGTCATCTTCCTCCTCTGAGTCTGAACAGATACTGTCTTCCGATTCAGATTGCTCGGATTCATCTGAATCCACCTCTTGTTCTGCCTGTACCTTGTCATCCCTTGGAGTGTATGTTCCGCTGGTAGATGGGATACTGGCCTGAGGGGCACTTGATGGTGTTTCTAATTTTTCAATGGCTGAGCGTAGTGGCGCCATGGTGCTCTGAATTTCTTTCTTAAAGGAATTGAGCAGGTCTTTCATAAATCCCTGTGATTCTTTGGCCACCATTTTGTCTATGCATTTTTGGCACAGGGGGTTTTTCCAATCTGGGGAAAGCCTGTGGCTGCATGAGGCACATGTTTTGCCTTTAACCTTCCTTTCCTCAGGGGTCTTTGCCTAGAAGCAAGCATAGTGAACAAAAATCCCCGTGAGACAGGTGGTCAAAGACTGCCTGTAGGTAGGCAGTCTTGTAGAGAGGTTAAGACAGAGATAATTCAAGAGTATTCTGGCTTACCTTGGAGCTGTCCTGACTTGCAGGATCTGCAGGGCAGGGTGGGGAAGCGTCAGACATGATCAGCCAGCAGGATCCTCTGCTTACAGGGCCTTTTTAACTGCTTCCTGCATAAGCTCCGGCCCCGCCCCCGGCTGACCCCGTGCAGGTTGGTGGACACACCTGCACATGCCGCTGCGTTGTAGTATACCCATGATACTGGTAGGAAGGGTAGCATTAAAAATGAATTTGTATTCTAATTTTTGTTTTTATTATTTTTCTTTCTTTTCTTTTAAATTCCCACCCCTGGGTGTCCCGCTCTATCTCCTCCTGGAGATAGGCTATTGAAAATGGCTGCCACCCGGAAGCGGAACCTCCTCCCGGTGCCATCTTGGTACACACCCAGGCTCCATGTAGCAGCCTGTGTGGCGGCGAGGACGCCGCTGCACCGCTCGGAAGGCGGGTGCCGGAACAGTTGCCTGGCTTGGGGTATCGGCCGCGGCCACCAGGGACCTGGATGGAAGGTAAAAATCCCCCTACCTGATCCTCTGTCGCTGCGGTAGCGGCGGCGGCGAGGGGGGGCGGCCATCTAGTGCATCTGATGTATCCCCCCTGGCGGGCCCCAGTTTTCCCGGAAAGCCAGTGAGGGGGGTGCTTGTTAAAACGAGCACAGAACCTAGAGCAGCGGCATGGGGGGGATGACAGAGTCCTCCTGCAGCCTGGGGGGATGATTGCAGACCCCTCAGTAGGGGCGAAATCTCAGGCTTGAACAAAGTTGCTCAGTGCTGCGCCTGCTCGCCCTCCCAAGGCCCATTGGGCTGTATGGGATGCTGGCAGGGGGTCTCCTGCAACAAGCACAGAGACAAGTGAAAAAATAAACGTTTTGCAGCTCCTGTGGGTCCGGAGGAACCACAAAACAACTGAGGCACACAGGTAAGACTGTGAAATTTATAATGGTGGACTAATGTGTTTCCTGTTTTAGGGAGGAGGAGCCTATCTTTCGGATGCTGCCCTGGAAGACGATTCGAGAAAAAGTATTTAGTCAGCCACCAATTGTGCAAGTTCTCCCACTTAAAAAGATGAGAGAGGCCTGTCATCATAGGTATACCTCAACTATGAGAGACAAAATGTGGAAACAAATCCAGACAAATCACATTGAATGATTTTTGAAAGAATTTATTTGCAAATTATGGTGGAAAATAAGTATTTGGTCACCTACAAACAAGCAAGATTTCTGGCTCTCACAGACCTGTATCTTCTTCTTTAAGAGGCTCCTCTGTCCTCCACTTATTACCTGTATTAATGGCACCTGTTTGAACTTGTTATCAGTATAAAAGACACCTGTCCACAACCTCAAACAGTCACACTGCAAACTCCACTATGGTGAAGACCAAAGAGCTGTCGGAGGACACCAGAAACAAAATTGTAGACCTGCACCAGGCTGGGAAGACTGAATCTTCAATAGGCAAGCAGCTTGGTGTGAAGAAATCAACTGTGGGAGCAATAATTAGAAAATGGAAGACATACAAGACCACTGATAATCTCCCTCGATCTGGGGCTCCACGCAAGATCGCACACTGTGGGGATAAAATGATCACAAGAACGGTGAGCAAATAACCCAGAACCACACGGGGGGACCTAGTGGTGGCAACATCATGCTTTGGGGCTGTTTCTCTGCAAAGGGAACAGGACGACTGATCCGTGTACATGAAAGAATGAATGGGGCCATGTATCGTGAGATTTTGAGTGCAAACCTCCTCCCATCAGCAAGGGCATTGAAGATGAAACGTGGCTGGGTCTTTCAGCATGACAATGATCCCAAACACACCGCCCCGGCAACCAAGGAGTGGCTTCGTAAGAAGCATTTCAAGGTCCTTGAGTGGCCTAGCCAGTCTCCAGATCTCAACCCCATAGAAAACCTTTGGAGGGAGTTAAAAGTCCGTGTTGCCCAGCGACAGCCCCAAAACATCACTGCTCTAGAGGAGATCTGCATGGAGGAATGGGCCAACATACCAGCAACAGTGTGTGACAACCTTGTGAAGACTTACAGAAAACGTTTGACCTCTGTCATTGCCAACAAAGACTATATAACAAAGTATTGAGATGAACTTTTGATATTGACCAAATACTTATTTTCCACCATAATTTGCAAATAAATTCTTTCAAAAATCAGACAATGTGATTGTCTGGATTTGTTTCCACATTTTGTCTCTCATAGTTGAGGTAGACCTATGGTGACAATTACAGGCCTCTCTCATCTTTTTAAGTGGGAGAACTTGCACAATTGGTGGCTGACTAAATACTTTTTTGCCCCACTGTACATATACAACACACACACATACATATATATATATATATACATATATACACACACACACACACATACATATACACACACAATCACATACATACACACACACAGTTGTGCTCATAAGTTTACACACCCTGGCAGAATTTATGATTTCTTGGCCATTTTTCAGAGAATATGAATGACAACACAAACTTCTTTCACTCGTGGTTAGTGTTTGGCTGAAGTCATTTATTATCAATCAACTGTGTTTACTCTTTTTAACCACTTCCGGACTGCCCATCTTCATTATACGATGGCTCTTTGAAGAGGGATATCGTTGTTATGGCAGCAGCTAGCTACCATAACTCCAGTATCTTCTTCAAGAGCGGGCAGTCCGCTTTAAAAAAAAAGTGGTGTCTGTGGTGGATTCGCTGCAAGGTCACTTTTAGCAGTGGGGGGAGAGCCCCCCTTCTTACCGGAGCCGCCGGCAGGGGCGGAGGCAATCGTGTTCTGTTCCCTGTTAGGTATGGAGATGAGTGAGAGGAAGATGGCCCCCACCCGTCTCCATACCATTACAGGGCGGAAGCAACAATTTGTTTTTATTGCATTTTAGTGTAAATATGAGATCTGAGGTCTTTTTGACCCCAAATCTCATATTTAGGTGGTCCTGTCATGCTTTTTTTCTATTACAAGGAATGTAAACATCCCTTGTAAAAGGAATAAAATGAACAATTCTTTTTTTTAAAGAAATGTGTAAAAATGTAAAATAAAAAGGTGAAATATATAAAAAAATAAATTTTAAGATAAATGAGAAACCAGGCCTATTCCCAAACAAACAAGCGCTTTTGGAATGATGAAAAAAAATAGATAGTATCACCCAGCCAAAATAATGGCAACAGCTGCTGCTTAAAAACACACGCTTTTTTGAGGGAAAAAAAAGGGTTAAGATTAAATTAAAGCAAAAAAAGAAGCCCAAATAGGCTCAGGCAGCGCTTAGACATATGATTATTCACATAACATGAGCAATCTATTCAACATATGTCCATTCTATGTAGTCCGTACACAATATAAAATATAAAGATGGAGTTTGTCCTCAAATGTTGCAGAGAAAAGCTAGTCCTTTAAAATCACTTAGGATGAAATTACTGTCACCGTAAGATAACACCTTCACGCGTGCACAGAGAGAAGAGAGGGGGGTGTGCAAAGGGACCCCCTCTTGAAAAAAACAGAAAAGCTCTTAATCTTTGCATGTAAATCTCAAAACAGTGGAACTTCTCTGTGGATGTCTTCTTTCCCCGTCCAATCTGTGCCAGCTACTCTTAATTACTCAGTTAATCAGGTGAAAAAGAAAAGAGGTATCGGATATAGCGTAATCTTGTTTTAAACATCATTTAATATCATAAAAAACCAAACCCCCTTCACGATGTACACTCACAAGAAATCACATATATCACAGCGGTGTTCACAAAATGTCATCAGCTAACATCAGGTATCGTACAGCATCTCCTACCGCTCTTGGCTTGTATAACCTGCGAGGACTCCTGCTGTATTCCTGGGCTTGCTGACATGACTACACTCGTCGTATGGCTCCATACTGACGCGTTTCGTCATTCATGACATAAGGCGCTCTCTCTCTTTTATGCCTCCGAGATTAGCTCCTGATTTTTTTAACCTTTTGGCTGCACAAGTCTCCTCGTCGTCCAGCTTCACAGCTACACAGTCACGGACTTTATGGAGCTGATCGCCGACTCAGCTGCGGAGGTTACAGCTTACACTATACACTGCTGTGCAGCTCCCCTACACACGCCGATATCGGTCAATCTGATCCAATCTGCAGGCAGCTTATCCTATACACCTTACAAGAGACATATAATTGCATATAGTTATAATCCAATTACAACCACAAATCATACAATCACCTATGTTTATGAGATGGCAAAATCCTTTGTGTCCCTACTTATAAAAGATTATCATTCTTACATACAACGCGGCTTTTTGTTAAAATACCACCTAAACAGTACATAAAAACTGACAGTTGGCGAATCTAATAAATAAAATATATACTATTATGCATAAACTGAATATAATTAGAACTTTCATTTTACATATATGTATAAGGTATAAGTATTAAAATTAATATGAACTTCGTTAAATCATCTATCATACGGAATGGTGGGAGAATGATTAAATGGAGAACATCTCCATCCCATCAAACCAGAGTAGATATCAATAAATGACTATCCACAAAAATAGCCAATTATAAAAAATTTATTAGGATCATTCAAAAAGTAATATTATAATTTTACAAATAATAATAATACCCACAAAGCTCTACTAAAACAGGCATTAGGGAATGGGCTTACAAAGGGTGAGATGGTCTAAGACCTCAACCCAACACCTATTTTTTTAACACTTTACACTGATCTCATCCGAGAATTAAATATATAAAAAATAGAATATAATAACCTAAAAAAGTGAAACCATACATAAAAATGAGACCGAGACAGATTTCCACTACCTTAATGGTCACTAAAAAAATAATTGATGTCCAGTTTTATATTTAAGCCACTGGGCGTCAATGTGTTCATCAAATATATCCAATGAGACTCTCTTGGATATTTCTCGCACCAGATTTGAACCTCGCCAGTTTGGGTGAATCCTATCAATACCCCAAAATTTTAAGCCAGAGGGGTCCTGGTTATGATGTTTTTTAAAATGCAGAGAGACTCCATGGTGCTTAAAACCGATCTCTATGTTGTGAATGTGTTTTTTAAGCGTCTTATTCGTGCTACCTACAAACATTAAGTCGCACGGGCACTGCAAAACGTAAACATCATGTGTAGTGCTGCAAGTTATGAACTCCTTAATCTTGAAACTCATATTATTGCCTGTCGAGGTGAACTCAGTCACGCCTCGAATTGGTTGGCTAACCTTAGCACACGTTTGGCACCTTCTACAAGCAAAAAAACCTGCACGGTCCCAAAACATCACCGGTTTTACTGCTGGATCCAGGACTTTAATGACCATATCTCCAAAATTAGGAGCCTTCCTATATATGAAAGAAGGATTTTTTGGAAGAGATTGGTTAAGCACTTTATCCATACAAAGTATGTGCCAATGTTGTTTAAAAAAGGTTCTCCATTTCCTTATATTGTACATGAAAATTTGAGATGAATCCCCATTCATGTTTAGAGTTCCTCTCCTGTGGTCTATCTTCCAAGCATGACTCTCGTGGGATATTGCTAACGGTCGTGATGATTTTATTCAAATCAATCTCACTATACCCTTTTTGCATGAATCGTTTAATTATTTCGGATTGTGATAGAAAGTCAGAATTCAATGTACAGTTTTTCCTAATTCTCATTACCTGGCCTCTCAGAATATTTTTTAGCCAATGTGGATGATGACTGCTAGTGAGAGGGAGAAAACGGTTTCTGTCCGTCGGTTTAAAATAGACAGTAGTGATTAGACTACCTCATTGTCTGATAATGTTCACATGTAAAAAATGAATTTGATCTTTATTGAACTCATAATCCAACACAATATTGTTTTTGTTGGAATTTAGTTCAGTCATAAACTCATGCAATTAACTTTCAGTGCCCTCCCATATAAACAGGAGGTCATCAATATACCTCCTGTAACAAAGAAGATGATCCCTCTGTTTTTAAAAAAATGACTTGTCCTCCCACTCTCTCATAAAGAGGTTTGCTAAACTGGGGGCGACCTCTTTATGGGAGAGTGGGAGGACAAGTCGGTTTTTTATAATACATTTTCACCTTTTTAGGTTATTTTATTATACTTTTTATACATTTAATTCTCGGATGAAATCAGTGTAAAGTGTTAAAAGTAGGTGTTGGGTTGAGGTCTCAGACATCTCGCCCATCTCACCCTTTGTAAGTAAGACCATTCCCTAATGCCTGTTTTTGTAAAATTATAATACTACTAATTGAGTGATCCTAATGGATTTTTTATAATTAGCTATTTTTGTGGATAGCCATTTATTGAAATCTACTCCGGTTTGATGGGATGGAGATGTTCTCCATTGAATCATTCTCCCACCATTCCGTATGATAGATTATTCAACGAAGTTCATATTAATTTTAATACTTATACCATGTAAAATGAAAGTTCGAATTATATTCAATTTATGCATAATAGCATATATATTATTTATTCATTTGATTCGCCGACTGTCAGTTTTATGTACTGTTTAGGTGGTATTTTAACAAAAAGCAGTGTTGCATGTAAGAATGATAATAATCCTTTTATAAGTATGGACACAAAGGATTTTGCCATCTCATAAACATAGGCGATTGCATGATTTGTGGTTGTAATTGGATTATAACTATATGCAATTATATGTTTCTCGTAAGGTGTATAGGATAAGCTGCCTGCAGATTGGATCAGATTGAGCTGCACAGCAGTGTATAATGTAAGCTGTAACCTCCGCGGACAAGTTGGCGATCAGCTCCATTAAGTCCGTGACCGTGTAGCTGTGAAGCTGGACAAGGAGACTTGTGCAGCCAAAAGTTTAAAAAAAATAAAAATCAGGAGCTAATCTTGGAGGCATAAAAAGGGAGAGAGAGCGCCATATGGCTCCACCCTCAGATGATGCTGTGAATGATGAAAGGCGTCAGTGGGGAGCCATACGACGAGTGTAGTCACGTCAGCAAGCCCAGGAATACAGCACGAGTCCCCACAGATTATACAAGCCAAGAGCGGTAGGAGATGCCGTACGATACCGGATGTTAGATGATGACATTTTGTGAACACCGCTGTGATATGTGATTTTTTTGTGAGTGTACATCGTGAAGGGGGTTTGTTTTTTAATGATAAAAATAGGATTTTTAAAACAGCTTACCTGTAAAATCCTTTTCTTGGAGTACATCATAGGACACAGAGCCTCAAGTAATTACTTGGTGGGTTATGGGCCTACCTTCAGGTGTTGACACTGGTATAACCAATACAGGAAGTTGACTCCCCTATATAACCCCTCCTCCTTCCAGGAGCCCTCAGTTTTTGTAGCCAAGTATTATAAGCAATATACTCTCACCCCATAAAACAGAGGGGCGGGAGCTCTGTGTCCTATGATGTACTCCAAGAAATGGATTTTACAGGTAAGCCGTTTTAAAAATCCTATTTTCTTTATCGTACATCCTAGGACACGGAGCCTCAAGTAATTACTTGGTGGGATGTCCCATAGCAATGCTACTCGAGGGGAGGGAGACACAACCCGTAGGGCACCCCCGGACCTTGAGGAATTATACTGCTGCTTGCAGCACACTGCGCCCGAAGGAGATATCCTCATTCCATCTTACATCTACTTGATAAAATTTTGTAAATGTATGCACTGAAGACCAAGTCGCAGCCTTGCAGATCTGAGACATGGAGGCCTGGTGACGCACTGCCCAAGAAGCACCAACCGCTCTGGCAGAGTGCGCCTTAACTGGAAAAGGGGGAATCTTTCCCTTTAAATCATAAGTTTGAATTATAACTTGCCGAATCCACCTAGCCACAGTGGATCTTGACGCTGCCCGTCCTTTTTTAGGACCCTCTGGCAGAATAAATAAGACATCAGTCTTACGAATCTGAGCAGTTTTCTTTAAATAGATCTTCACTGCTCTCTCCACATCAAGACAATGTAGTGACTTTTCTTCTTTGGAACATGGTTTTGGAAAAAACAATGGCAGGACAATATCTTCATTCAGATGAAAGCCTGAAACCACTTTTGGCAAAAAGCCTGGACGACGGCGTAACACCACTCTGTCCTCATGAATAACCAACATGGTTTTGGAAAAAACGGCAGGACAAAATCTTGTTCAGGTGGAAACCTGAGACCACTTTTGGTAAAAAACCTGGACGAAGGCCCAACACCACTCTGTCCTCATGAATAACCAAATATGGCTCTTTACAGGAAAGAGCAGCCAATTCTGAAATCCTCCTTGCTGAGGATATAGCAACTAAAAATATCAGCTTCCTAGTCAGAGGGACCAAGGGAACATGCTGTAATGGTTAGAATGGCGGTTTTTGTAACACTGACAAAACTAAATTCAAGTCCCAAGGGCTTAAAGGTGATTTAACTGGCGGATTAATCCGCATCACTCCTCGCATGAAACCTGGACTAAAGAATGTGTAGCAAGTGGTCTTTGAAATAAAATTGATAAGGCTGAGACTTGGCCCTTAATAGTAACTCAGGGCCAACATCATCTCTACGCCTACTTGTAGAAAGGCAAGAATTCTGCCTATAATATATATCTCCGAGGGTGCCAACCCTTGGATTCACACCAGGAAACATAAGCTTTCCAGACTCTATAATATATAGTTCTAGAAGCTGGCTTCCTAGCATTAAAGTAGAAATAACTGCCCTGTAAAGCCCACGCTTCTTCAGAATGTGGGTCTCAATAGCCAGGCCATTAAATTTAGCATTCGTAAAGTAGGATGGAATATCAGCCCCTGTGAAAGCAGGTCTGGCCTTTCTGGAAGGGACCACAGATCCCCCACTGCCATCTTTACGACCTCTGCATACCATGACCTTCTGGGCCATGCTGGTGCTGCCAGAATTACCGGTTTTCTTCCCAGCTTGATCCTGCAAAGAAGTCGAGGCAGCAACTGGATAGTGGGAAATGCATAGATCAGTAAAGGATGATCCCACAGTATCACCAACGCATCTGTTCTGCATGCGAATGGATCCCTTGTTGTGGACACAAAGTTGACTAACTTTGTTGCACTGGATGCTAGAAGATCTACATCCGGAGTCCCCCATCCTTGACAAACAGCCCGAAACATGTCGGGGTGAATAGACCACTCCCCTGGGAATAATCTGCTAGAGGCACATGTAGTGCGCGTGCCAATTCTCTATTCCCGGAATGAAGACTGCCGATGGGCACGGAATATTTCTTTCTGCCCAAGTTAGAATATGGTTCACTTCTCTCTGCACGGAGAGATTCTTGGTGCCCCTTTTGGACAGTTGTCTTCTCTGTCATTACCACTTTCCAGATAAGTGGTCTGAAGGATTTACCCTTTAGGACATTCTTTAGTAACCACCAATTGAGGCTTTGGGACACCCTTGGGGACAGCCGCATTGGCAAGTCCAAAGCTTGGATCGTTTTGTTCCAAGCAAATAGAATACTGTTTTGTAACAGTCTCAAATGGAACTGGGCAAAGGGAACTGCTTCGAATGAAGCCACCATCCTTTCTAACAACCTCATGCAAAGGTGAATGGAAGGACCTCCTTTTGACCTGACCATCTGCACCAACTCTTTTATAGAGTGGTGTTTTTTTTTTTTTTCCTGGGCAAGACCCTTTTTCTGGGCTGTATCTATTATCAGACCCAAATACTGCAGCCCTTTTTTAGTGATTTTAATGGAGACTTTACTAGGTTGAGAATGCAACCCACACCTTTCCAGGTAACTGGTTGTAATGCGTACACCTTACTCCAAACAGCGATTGGTCTATTAGCAATAGATCGTCTAGGTATGCCAAGACTGTTTAAGCCCTGTGCCCTTGACCTGGCTACAGGTGGGGCTAGCACCTTTGTGAACACTCGAGGTGCTGTAGCTAGCCTGAAGAGCAAGGCTATAAACTGAAATGCTGCTGTTCTACTTCGAACCGCAGAAACCTTTGGTGAGCGGGAAATATATGGACATGCAGATATGCGTCCATGATGCCGATAGGCGCTAGAAGTTTTCCTCTTTGCAGGATAGAAACTACTGACTTGATCAACTCCATAGAAAGGAGCGGATCTTCAGGAACTGATTTAGATTCTTTTAGATCTAGAATGGATCTGTTGAATTTCTGCGTGGCTCTGTACATGTACAGGAAACGCATGAAAAAGGCAGTGAAGGTTCCAAGGAACCTAAGAAAAAACAGATCAGCTGACTCTACTAGAGGTAACTTGAAAGAGGCACAAATCATCTCTGTAAGAGGTTTGTACCAGCAATTTCTCAGATTGCGAGGCTGAAAAAGAGGTCAACTCTAGTTGTTTCCTCTGCAGAGGAGTACTCGGTTTGCCTTTCTTCCCGATTACCTGAGGGTAATCCTTCATCTTCTACCCACTGTTCCCTTGATAAGGGATCTCAGGTGGGGGGAGGGGATCTAACACGCTTCCCATCCTTGGATAGCGGATGCGATTAAAGTCGCTAATTTTCCTTCTAGGCCCTGCAGGGCGGAGGAAAAACGCATCTTCAATCATGTATACAGGGGCTGAATATTTTCTCCTCCTAGGCTCAGTTTCCACTATTGAAACCCCAAAGTTGCGTGATTTTACCGTGATCCTTTGCCGCCGAGAATACGTCAGGGCACGATTTTGATGCGACAGGAAACAATGCCTGTGTATTCTAGAGGTTTATGGACCTCAAGTTGCATCAAAGTGGTACCAAAGTAGTGCAGGGACTACCTTGAAGAAGTTGCACAGATCTGAACAGTATTTCTTGGAATTCATGCCCTAGAGTCTGACGGTGGAGGCCGTCACTGCTGCCTAGAAGCAGCTGCCCCTGCGCAGGGGAAGGAATCTGTTTAAGTGACTTGTCCAAGGTCACAAGGAGCCAACGTGAGGACGAGGTCCCAAGTCTTTCAGGAAGCCTCCCATGGCTATGCTGGCCGTCAGAGTAGTTAACCTGTGAGGAGTGGCTCCTTCACTAGTGAACGCCGACATGTGGATCTGAACCCATGTCTGTCAGGAAGTCTCAGACCATGGCTGCACTGGCCGTCAGAGTACTTAACCTGTGAGCTGTTGTGGCTTCACTTTAAATAAAAGGACATTTATACCTTCTACTGGACAAAAGAGCTTTACTGCTAGAAATCATTTGGATGTATTTCACCAAACCTTCCCCAATGAAAAGGGAAACTAGTCAGACACCCCTTTTTTGCAAGATGCTTCGGCTGACCAACCCTTTTAACCACAGGGTCTTAAGCATGTGTTTTAGCACTAGCACAAGCGCAATGCGAGATGCCTGGTGGATAGGGTCTTTTATGGCATCTATGGCGAAACATAGCGCCATCGGTAGGAGGATTTTAACAAAAAAATTCCGACTCCTTATCTGTTGGATGCTTAAGTAATTATGCATCTTGATGCTGGAAATCGCAGCGTCTACTGCTGGTACTTTCCAACCTTTGTGAATTTTTCCTCCATGATAGAGAACTGAGAAACTCTTTGGAGGGAAAAAATGCTTATCCAGATGATCCCATTCAACATAAATAAGCGCTGTAAAAAGGTTGTTTTTTTTTTTTTTTTAAAAACCAAAAGGGACCTGGACTTTCAGCTTACTCTGTTAGGAGTAGTATAAAAAGTGAAATGAACCATCTCTGTAAGAGTTTGTACCATCAATCTGTCAGATTGTGAGGTTGCATAAGGTTCATCAACTGTTGTTTCCTCCACAGAGGAAAATTTGGCTTGTTTTCCCCCGTGATCACCTGAGGATAACACCTCATCCTGTGCCCACTGTTCCCTTGGGAAAAAAGGGGTTTGAGGTGGGGGAGGGGGATCTAGCATGCTTCCTATCCTCTTGGATGGAGAACGCGATTAAAGCCGCTAATCTTCCTTCTAAGCCCAACAGGGCAGAGGAGAATGCATCTTCAGTCACATACACAGGTGCTGAAGTGTGAGAAGCAGTTGCACCACCAATTGCTTCCAATGACTCACCCTGGCTTGCCATGTCAGGTATCTCCGGAGAGTCTGACAGTGTGGAGGCATGACTGGAGTTCCCAGCGCCTGGGGGTGGAATCCTTGGTACCTTTGTGGTACACTGGAAATAAAATGTGCTAAGCACAACAGCAGAGGCACTTTAACAAATTATGGTATTTGCTGAACAATAGTTTTAGCAAAAGAAAACAATGTCATCATAAGGATCAACCTTTGATACTGAGTACCAAAATATTGCCTGTGCTGGAAATGCCTGTTTACACACCTTTACATGCCCAGCGCTCCTGTGACCCTTAGTGTGACAGACTTCTGTCTTTAGCATATGAACTAAGAGTGTCTGTGTTAAGCCTCAGGTGAAAACCTGATTACACATAAGTGTCAGATGTTACAGCACCTCTCCAGGATGAGAGGGGAGGGGGAGGGGAATTTTTATCAGCAGTGTTTGTTAAGCTCCTAGTTTTAAAGGAAGACTTCACTATATACAAAAAAATGCAAATGGCTAGTTTTGTATGTTCATAAACTACTGCTGCAACCCCTTTAGATCCCTCAGAAGAGGAACGCCATCTGTTCAATTAAGAACTCCCCTCTGGCTGCAGGGACCACACCCGCTGCTATAGCCAGACACAGAGCTGCTGAAAAAGGCACCTTACTAGGCAATTGTAATATACTCCCTCTAGAGGAGAAATTTTAAGGCATACAGTGTGTGTGTGTGTATATATATATATATATATATATATATATATATATATATATATATATATATATTTTTTTTTTTTTGGAGAAAAGGGCATAGGTGGACTTTTTACAGTTCCTAGGCTTCTCCCCTTACCTTTTCCTTGCTGCAGGATACTGCTGATTTAACAGACAGATCCAACCTTCACCCATCACGGCGGGCAGCGTAGTTAAACCTTCAAAGACTGGGGCCTTTTTTAAAGGGGTTCCGGCTCCTTTGGACCATGTATAGCACCCCTCAGGAACAACTTTAGGTAATATGAAAAACCAAAAAGAGTCCTGGTTCCTAGGGTCCAGCTCTCAAAGAGAAGCTTACAGGCAAAACCTCGTTCTTCAATGCGAGGCCCGGGTACCATCCTATGGCCTCAGTGGTGAGGATGGATCCGGTTGTGTAGGTTTTTTAAATCCAGCATGGATCCCTCCCTGGAGCTCCTCAGAGCACATCTTCACTCCTGACCAACACCTTAGACACTGGCGAAAAAACTGAGGACTCCTGGAAGGAGGAGGGGTTATATAGGGGGGGTCAACTTCCTGTATTGGTTATACCAGTGTCAACACCTGAAGGTAGGCCCATAAACCACCAAGTAATTACTTGAGGCTCTGTGTCCTATGATGTACGATAAAGAAAAAAGTTGTTTATTTTTTTTTTAAATCAAAAAGTGTTTAACAAGTTCAAACAATTTCCAATGCACAGACAGTATATATTAATACATTTAAATGCACAATGTACAGTCCACCATATTTATCTTATAACCTAAATGTTTACAGCACGCTGATATATATCGTACATCTGGTGTTATCCATCATTAACCCGTTATGGTCCTCCCGCAGGGCACTGCAACAATCTGGACATCACCAATTCCCTGGGACTTAGTGCAGGGGTATCTAACCATGGTGCCCAAATTCTTTCGAATCTGCCAGGGCTGCCCCTATGTTGGTAGATCTATTTTTCCAAAACCAAGGTATTTCCCATATGTGTTATCCAGGAGGCTACCAAGGGTGGGGAGACCAACTTCCAGCCAATCAAAATGAGCTTGCGCGCTTGGAACAATGCCCTAGAGAATGCTATTCTAGTCATCTCCTCCAGGACAATGTCCTCCAGCACCCCTAGTACGCAACGGATTGGGTCTAAGGGGATGGTTGTCTGGAATACTTGATTAAGCATCCCAAGCACCTCGCTCCAGTACCTATGGAGTTTTGGGCATCCAGAGTACGTGGATGAGATCACCTTGATGTCGCCTGAATCTGCTACACAGGGAATCTGACCGCCTACCCATCTTATGCAATCTAAGTGGGGTGTAGTGCATCCTAAGTACTATGTATAGTTGGGAAACCTTTTGGGCCACGTTTAAAGAACACGTAGTAATCCATTGCAGGACTTCCTCCCATGAGTGGACCTACATCTTTCTCCCATAGGGACGGTGCCTTAGTTAGGTGAGCTTTTAAGTGATGTGTCAATAGCATTTGGTAGCAATGTGAGATAATCCCTTTGGTTTCAGTACTGGTCTGTAGCAAATGGAAGATGGGGGTGCTTGACATAGCCCAGTGGGTAGCGTCACCTTGCGCCCACCGCATGTAGGAGCTGGAGATAAGAGTAGTACATAGTAGATGGTAGATTAAACCTGGCTCGCAACTCAGGGAAGGACAACAACTTGCCGTCCTGAAATGTGTGATAGCAAAGTCACGCCGAAGGAGCGGCACCTGGGGCCCTGTTGTAGTTTTGCCAGTTCGACATAGGAGAGATTCCCCAATAAAAGTTGTTTAACCACTTGCTTACTGGGCACTTAAACCCCCTCCTGCCCAGACCAATTTTCAGCTTTCAGTGCTGACGCACTTTGAATGACAATTGCGCAGTCATACAACACTGTACCCAAATGAAATTTTTATCATTTTTTTCCCCACAAATAGAGCTTTCTTTTGGTGGTATTTAATCACAGCTGGGGTTTTTATTTTTTGCTAAACAAAAAAAGATGGAAATTTTTGAAAAAAAAAAAAAATTATGTTTAATAGTTTGTTATAAAATTTTGCAAACAGGTAATTTTTCTCCTTCATTGATATGCGCTGATGAGGCGGCACTGGTGGGCACAAATAAGGCGGCACTGATAGGCACAGTTAAGGCGGCATTGATGGGGACAGATAAGGTGGTACTGATGGACACAGATAAGGCGGCACTGATGGCCGCTGATGGGTGGCACGGATAGGTGGCACTGATAGGTACCACTGATGGGGGGCACTGTTGTTGCACTGTGGGCGCTAAAGGGTGGCACTGTGGGCACTGATAGGTGACGCTGGTAGGCGGCACTGCTGCGTCACTGGCAGGGGGCAGATGATCGCCGTGATCGGGACTGATGTCCTGATCACGGTCGCCGGTGATCGGGTTTTTTTTTTCCCTCCTCACGCTATCAGCGCAAGGAGGAAAAATAGCCGATTACCGGCTCTGTTTACATCACATGATCAGCTGTCATTGGCTGACAGCTGATCATGTGGTAAGGGGTCGGGAACGACCCCTTACTCTGATCTGTGATCAGGCGAGTCTCAGACTCGCTGATCACCCAGGGGGCGCGCAGGCCGCTCATGCATGGGACAACGTCAATAGACGTCGTCCCGGTAATGTAGATCCGCGCTGTTGCCGTCATTTGGCAAAGGCCCGGATCTGAAGTGGTTATAACGAGATTACGCTATGTCCGATTTCTCTTTTCTTTTTCACCTGATTAACTGAGTAATTAAGAGTGGCTGGCACAGATTGGACGGGGAAAGAAGACATCCGCAGAGACGTTCCACTGTTTTGAGATTTACATGCAAAGATTAAGCTCTTTTCTGGTAAGAGTTTTTTCAAGAGGGGGTTCCTTTGCACACCCCCCTCTCTTCTCTCTGTGCACGCGTGAAGGTGTTATCTTTCGGTGACAGAAATTTCATCCTAAGTGATTTTAAAGGACTGGCTTTTCTCGGCAACATTTGATGACAATATTTTATATTGTGTACGGACTACACAGAATGGACATATGTTGAATAGATTGCTCATGTTATGTGAATAATCATATGTATAAAAGCTGCTCGAGCCTATTTGGGCTTCTTTTATTGCTTTAATATAAAAAAAAAAAAAAAAAAAAAAAAAAAAAAAAAAATTTTTAAAAGCGCCCTGTCCAACCGAGCTCGCGTGCAGAAGCGAACGCATATGTGAGTGTGATGAAAACGGTGTTTAAACCACGCATGCGAGGTATCACCATGATCGTTCGAGCGAGAGCAATAATTCTAGCCCTAGACCTCCTCTAACTCAAAACATGCAACCTGTAGAATGTTTTAAATGTTGCATATGGAGATTTTTAAGGGTAAAAGTATGAACGAGCATGAACGGACGTATGTTTGGGGGTTCTAAGTAATTTTCTAGCAAAAAAAAAAAAGATTTTAACGTGTAAACAACAAGTTTGAAAAATCACAACAGAAACTACCCAAATGACCCTGATCAAAAGTTTACATTCCCTGGTGATTTTGGCCTGATAACATGCACACAAGTTGACACAAAGGGGTTTGAATGGTAATTAAAGGTAACCATCCTCACCTGTGATCCGTTTGCTTGTAATTAGTGTGTGTGTGTGTGTAGTATAAAAGGTCAATGAGTTTCTGGACTCCTGACAGACCCTTGCAGCTCTCATCCAGTGCTGCACTGACGTTTCTGGATTCTGAGTCATGGGGAAAGCAAAAGAATTGTCAAAGGGTCTGCAGGAAAAGGAAATAAAAAGATATCCAAGGAATTGAGAATGCCAATCAGCAGTTTTGAAACTCTAATCAAGAAGTGGAAAATGAAGGGTTCTGTTGAAACCAAAACCACGGTCAGGTAGACCAACTAGAATTTCAGCAACGATTGCCAGGAAAATTGTTCGGGATGCAAAGAAAAACCCGGGATGCCAAACACTAACCATGAGTGAAAGAAATGTTGTTGTGTTGTCATACATATTCTCTGAAAAATGGCCAAGAAATCAAATTCTGCCAGGGTATGTAATCATATACATATATATACACACACACACACATATACATACACACACACACACACACACACTTAGGTCCATATATATTTGGACACAAGCACAATTTTCATACTTTTGGCTCTGTATGCCACCAGAATAAAAAAAAAAAAAAAAAAAACAAATTACTTTGAAGTGCAGACTTTCAGCTTTAATTCAAGGGGTTAAAATATCAGGTACAAATTTTAGTAACTGGAACCATTTTTATACACAGTCCCCCCGTTTTCAGGGGCTCAAATGTAATTGGACAAATTAATATTATCATAAATAAAATGTTCATTTTTTATATTTTGTTGAGAATCCTTTAGTGGCAATGAGACTGCCTGAAGTCTGGAACCCATGGACATTACCAAAGACTGGGTTTCCTCCTTTCTGATGCTTTGCCAGGCTCTAACTGCAGCTGTTTTCAGTTGTTTTTTGTGGGTCTTTCTGACTTTAGTTTTGCCTTCAGCAATTGAAATGCATGCTCAATTGGGTTGAGATCAGACAACTGACTCAGCCGTTGCAGAATATTCCTCTTATTTTCCTTCAAAAGCTCCTGGGTTGCTTTTGCAGTGTGTTTAGGATCATTGCCCATCTGTACTGTGAAGCGCCATCCAATCAACTTTGCGGCATTTGGCTGAATCTGGGCTGATAGTATCTCTAAACACTGCAGAATTCATCCGGCAGCTTCTGTCACATCATCAATAAACACCAATGACCCAGTGCTACTGGAAGCCGTGTATGTCCATGCCATCACACTGCTTCCACCATGTTTTACAGATGACTTTGTTTGCTTTGGATCATGAGCCGATTCCAAGCCTTCTCCACACTTTTTTCTTCCCCTCAAACTGGTACAGATTAAGCTTAGTTTCATCCGTTCAAAGAATGCTTTTCCAGAACGGGTCAGGCTTTATTAGATGTTTTTTTGGAAAAGTCTAATCTGGCTTTTCTATTCTTCAGGCTTATGAATGGTTTGCTGCGGGAAAATTATATTAAAGGATGAGGCACTAGTGATGTTCAGTGAATCAAAAATGCAAATAAATAGCAAGCTAAAAGTTCATAGTGTAGTATTTTTAGTAGAAAAAAGCAAATGACAACAAATGGCGATACACTCAGGTCCATAAATATTGGAACATCGACACAATTCTAAACTTTTTGGCTCTATTTACCACTACAATGGATTTGAAATGAAACAAACAAGATGTGCTTTAACGGCAGACTTACAGCTTTAATTTGAGGGTATTTACATCTGAATCAGGTGAACGGTGTAGGAATAACAGTTTGTATATGTGCCTCCCACTTTTTAAGGGACCAAAAGTAATGGGACAGATTAACAATCATCCATCAAATTTTCACTTTTTAATACTTGGTTGCAAATCCTTTGCAGTCAATTACAGCGTGAAGTCTGGAACGCATAGACATCACCAGACGCTGGGTTTCATACCTGGTGATGCTCTGTCAGGCCTCTACTGCAACTGTCCAGTTTCGGCTTGTTCTTGGGGCATTTTCCCTTCAGTTTTGTCTTCAGCAAGTGAAATACATGCTCAATCGGATTCAGGTCAGGTGATTGACTTGGCCATTGCATAACATTGTTTGGCAAACTCTAATCTGGCCTTCCTGTTTTTGAGGCTCACCAATGGTTTACATCTGGTTGTGAATCATCTGTATTCACTCTGGTGAAGTCTTCTCTTGATTGTTGACTTTGACACACATACACCTACCTCCTGGAGTGTTCTTGATCTGGCCAACTGTTGTGAAGGGTGTTTTCTTCACCAGGGAAAGAATTCGGTCATCCACCACAATTGTTTTCCGTGGTCTTCCGGGTCTTTTGGTGTTGCTGAGCTCACCGGTGCATTCTTTCTTTTTAAAGATGTTCCAAACAGTTGATTTGGCCACACCTAATGTTTTTCCTATCTCTCTGATGAGTTTGTTTTGTTTTTTCAGCCTAATGATGGCTTGCTTCACTGATAGTGACAGCTCTTTGGATCTCATATTGAGATTTGACAGCAACAGATTCCAAATGCAAATAGCACACTTGAAATAAACTGTGGACCTTTTATCTGCTCCTTGTAAATGGGATAATGAGGGAATTACACACACCTGGCCATGGAATAGCTGAGCAGCCAATTGTCCCATTACTTTTGGTCCCTTAACCACTTAAGGACCGCCTCACGCCGATGTACGTCGGCAAGGCGGCACGGGCAGGCAAAATCACATACATACACGGACCCCCCCCCCCCCCGGGTGCCCGCGGCGGTCCTCTTTTGTCCCCCGGCGATCGGAGGTGAGGGGGAGGCCATCCGTTCGTGGCCCCCCCCTCGCGATCGCCGCCGGCCAATGGGAACATTCCTTTGCTGCTGTATGCTAAACAGCAGCAAAGGAAATGATGTCATCTCTCCTCGGCTCGGTATTTTCCGTTCTGGCGCCGAGGAGAGAAGACATCTATGTGAGTGCACAAACACTACACACACAGTAGAACATGCCAGGCACACAAAACACCCCCGATCCCCCCCCCCCCCCCGGTCACAAACTGACATCAAGCAGTTTTTTTTTTTTTTCCTGATTACTGCATTGGTGTCAGTTTGTGACAGTTACTGTGGTGGGACAGTTACTGTTAGCCCCCTTTAGGTCTAGGGTACCCCCCTAACCCCCCCTAATAAAGTTTTAACCCCTTGATCACCCCCCATCACCAGTGTCACTAAGCGATCATTTTTCTGATCGCTGTATTAGTGTCGCTGGTGACGCTAGTTAGGGAGGTAAATATTTAGGTTCGCCGTCAGCGTTTTATAGCGACAGGGACCCCCATACACTACCTAATAAAGGTTTTAACCCCTTGATTGCCCCCTAGTTAACCCTTTCACCACTGATCACCGTATAAGTGTTACGGGTGACGCTGGTTAGTTCGTTTATTTTTTATAGTGTTAGGGCACCCGCCGTTTATTACCGAATAAAGGTTTAGCCCCCTGATCGCCCGGCGGTGATATGCGTCGCCCCAGGCAGCGTCAGATTAGCGCAGTACCGCTAACACCCACGCATGCAGCATACGCCTCCCTTAGTGGTATAGTATCTGAACGGATCAATATCTGATCCGATCAGATCTATACTAGCGTCCCCAGCAGTTTAGGGTTCCCAAAAACGCAGTGTTAGCGGGATAAGCCCAGATTCCTGCTAGCACCTGCGTTTTGCCCCTCCGCCTGGCCCGGACCAGCCCACCCAAGTGCAGTATCGATCGATCACTGTCACTTACAAAACACTAAACGCATAACTGCAGCGTTCGCAGAGTCAGGCCTGATCCTTGCGATCGCAAACAGTTTTTTTGGTAGCATTTTGGTGAACTGGCAAGCACCAGCCCCAAGCAGCGTCAGGTTAGCGCCAGTACCGCTAACACCCACGCACGCACCGTACACCTCCCTTAGTGGTATAGTATCTGAACGGATCAATATCTGATCTGATCTATACTAGCGTCCCCAATAGTGGTATAGTATCTGATCCGATCAGATCTTTACTAGTGTCCCCAGCAGTTTAGGGTTCCCAAAAACGCAGTGTCAGTGGGATCAGCCCAGACACCTGCTAGCACCTGCGTTTTGCCCCTCCGCCCGGCCCAGCCCACCCAAGTGCAGTATCGATCGATCACTGACACTTACAAAACACATAACTGCAGTGTTCGCAGAGTCAGGCCTGATCCCTGCGATCGCTAACAGTTTTTTTGGTAGCGTTTTGGTGAACTGGCAAGCACCAGTGGCCTAGTACACCCCGGTCGTAGTCAAACCAGCACTGCAGTAACACTTGGTGACGTGGCGAGTCCCATAAGTGCAGTTCAAGCTGGTGAGGTGGCAAGCACAAGTAGTGTCCCGCTGCCACCAAAAAGACAAACACAGGCCCGTCGTGCCCTTCCTGCTGCATTCGCCAATCCTAATTGGGAACCCACCGCTTCTGCAGCGCCCGTACTTCCCCCATTCACATCCCCAACCAAATGCAGTCAGCTGCATGAGAGGCATTTTCTTTATGTCCTCCTGAGTACCCCTACTCAACGAACCCCCCCAAAAAAGATGTCGTGTCTGCAGCAAGCGCGGATATAGGCGTGACACCCGCTATTATTGTCCCTCCTGTCCTGACAATCCTGGTCTTTGCATTGGTGAATGTTTTGAACGCTACCATTCACTAGTTGAGTATTAGCGTAGGGTACAGCATCCACAGACTAGGCACACTTTCACAGGGTCTCCCAAGATGCCATCGCATTTTGAGAGACCCGAACCTGGGACCGGTTACAGTTATAAAAGTGTAAAAAAAAGTGTAAAAAAAAAAAACACTAACAAAAATATAAAATAAAAAAAAATAGTTGTCGTTTTATTGTTCTCTCTCTCTCTATTGTTCTGCTCTTTTTTACTGTATTCTATTCTGCAATGTTTTATTGTTATTATGTTTTATCATGTTTGCTTTTCAGGTATGCAATTTTTTATACTTTACCATTTACTGTGCTTTATTGTTAACCATTTTTTTGTCTTCAGGTACGCCATTCACGACTTTGAGTGGTTATACCAGAATGATGCCTGCAGGTTTAGGTATCATCTTGGTATCATTCTTTTCAGCCAGGGGTCGGCTTTCATGTAAAAGCAATCCTAGCAGCTAATTAGCCTCTAGACTGCTTTTACAAGCAGTGGGAGGGAATGCCCCCCCCACCGTCTTCCGTGTTTTTCTCTGGCTCTCCTGTCTCAACAGGGAACCTGAGAATGCAGCCGGTGATTCAGCCAGCTGACCATAGAGCTGATCAGAGACCAGAGTGGCTCCAAACATCTCTATGGCCTAAGAAACCGGAAACTATGAGCATTTTATGACTTAGATTTCGCCGGATGTAAACAGCGCCACTGGGAAATTGGGGAAGCATTTTATCACACCGATCTTGGTGTGGTCAGATGCTTTGAGGGCAGAGGAGAAATCTAGGGTCTAATAGACCCCAATTTTTTCAAAAAAAGAGTACCTGTCACTACCTATTGCTATCATAGGGGATATTTACATTCCCTGAGAGAACAATAAAAATGATTAAAAAAATGAAAAAAATGAAAGGAACAGTTTAAAAATAAGATAAAAAAGCAAAAAAATAATAAAGAAAAAAAAAAAAAAAGCACCCCTGTCCCCCCTGCTCTCGCGCTAAGGCGAACGCAAGCGTCGGTCTGGCGTCAAATGTAAACAGCAATTGCACCATGCATGTGAGGTATCACCGCGAAGGTCAGATCGAGGGCAGTAATTTCAGCAGTAGACCTCCTCTGTAAATCTAAAGTGGTAACCTGTAAAGGCTTTTAAAAATGTATCAATTTTGTTGCCACTGCACGTTTGTGCGCAATTTTAAAGCATGTCATGTTTGGTATCCATGTACTCGGCCTAAGATCATCTTTTTTATTTCATAAACATTTGGGCAAAATAGTGTGTTTTAGTGCATTAAAATTTAAAAAAGTGTGTTTTTTCCACAAAAAATGCGTTTGAAAAATCGCTGCGCAAATACTGTGTGAAAAAAAAAATGAAACACCCACCATCTTAATCTGTAGGGCATTTGCTTTAAAAAAAATATAATGTTTGGGGGTTCAAAGTAATTTTCTTGCAAAAAAAATAATTTTTCATGTAATCAAAAAGTGTCAGAAAGGGCTTTGTCTTCAAGTGGTTAGAAGAGTGGGTGATGTGTGACATAAGCTTCTAAATGTTGTGCATAAAATGCCAAGACAGTTCAAAACCCCCCCAAATGACCCCATTTTGGAAAGTAGACACCCCAAGCTATTTGCTGAGAGGCATGTCGAGTCCATGGAATATTTTATATTGTGACACAAGCTGCGGGAAAGAGACATTTTTTTTTTTTTTTGCACAAAGTTGTCACTAAATGATATATTGCTCAAACATGCCATGGGAATATGTGAAATTACACCCCAAAATACATTCTGTTGCTTCTCCTGAGTATGGGGATACCACATGTGTGGGACTTTTTGGGAGCCTAGCCACGCACGGGACCCCGAAAACCAAGCACCGCCTTCAGGCTTTCTAAGGGCGTAAATTTTTGATTTCACTCTTCACTGCCTATCACAGTTTCGGAGGCCATGGAATGCCCAGGTGGCACAAAACCCCCCCAAATGACCCCATTTTGGAAAGTAGACACCCCAAGCTATTTGCTGAGAGGTATAGTGAGTATTTTGCAGACCTCACTTTTTGTCACAAAGTTTTGAAAATTGAAAAAAGAAAAAAAAAAAAATTTTTCTGGTCTTTCTTCATTTTCAAAAACAAATGAGAGCTGCAAAATACTCACCATGCCTCTCAGCAAATAGCTTGGGGTGTCTGCTTTCCAAAATGGGGTCATTTGGGGGGGGTTTGTGCCACCTGGGCATTTCATGGCCTCCGAAACTGTGATAGGCAGTGAAGAGTGAAATCAAAAATTTACACCCTTAGAAATCCTGAAGGCGGTGATTGGTTTTCGGGCCCCGTACGCGGCTAGGCTCCTAAAAAGTCCCACACATGTGGTATCCTCATACTCAGGAGAAGCAGCTAAATGTATTTTTGGGTGCAATTCCACATATGCCCATGGCCTGTGTGAGCAATATATCATTTAGTGACAACTTTGTGCAAAAAAAAAAAAAATTTGTCACATTCCCGCAACTTGTGTCAAAAAATAAAATATTCCATGGACTCAACATGCCTCTCAGCAAATAGCTTGGGGTGTCTACTTTCCAAAATGGGGTCATTTGGGGGGGTTTTGTGCCATCTTGGCATTTTATGGCCTTCAAAACTGTGATAGGTAGCGAGGAGTGAAATCAAAAATTTATGCCCTTAGAAATCCTGAAGGCGATGCTTGGTTTTCGGGGCCTTGTACGCGGCTAGGCTCCCAAAACATTTTTGATTTCACTCTTCACTGCCTATCACAGTTTCGGAGGTCATGGAATGCCCAGGTGGCACAAACCCCGCCCAAATGACCCCATTTTGGAAAGTAGACACCCCAAGCTATTTGCTGAGAGGCATGGTGAGTATATTCCAAAAATTTTTTTTTTCAAAACTTTTTTTGCAAAATACTCACTATACCTCTCAGCAAATAGCTTGGGGTGTCTACTTTCCAAAATCAAGTCATTTGGGGGGATTTTGTGCCACCTGGGCATTCCATGGCCTCTGAAATTGTGATAGGCAGTGAAGAGTGAAATCAAAAATTTACGCCCTTAGAAAGCCTGAAGGCGGTGCTTGGTTTTCAGGGTCCCGTACGTGGCTAGGCTCCCAAAAAGTCTCACATATGTGGTATCCCCGTACTCAGGAGAAGCAGCTGAATGTATTTTGGGGTGCAATTCCACATATGCCCATGGCCTGTGTGAGCAATATATCATTTAGTGACAACTTTTTGTAATTTTTTTTTTTTTTTTGTCATTATTCAATCACTTGGGACAAAAAAATAAATATTCAATGGGCTCAACATGCCTCTCAGCAATTTCCTTGGGATGTCTACTTTCCAAAATGGGGTCATTTGGGGGGGTTTTGTACTGCCCTGTCATTTTAGCACCTCAAGAAATGACATAGGCAGTCATAAACTAAAAGCTGTGTAAATTCCAGAAAATGTACCCTAGTTTGTAAACTTTTGCGCAAACCAATAAATATACGCTTGACACTTTTTTTACCAAAGACATGTGGCCGAATACATTTTGGCCTAAATGTATGACTAAAATTGAGTTTATTGGATTTTTTTTATAACAAAAAGTAGAAAATATCATTTTTTTTCAAAATTTTCGGTCTTTTTCCGTTTATAGCGCAAAAAATAAAAACAACAGAGGTGATTAAATACCATCAAAAGAAAGCTCTATTTGTGGGAAGAAAAGGACGCAAATTTCGTTTGGGTACAGCATTGCATGACCGCGCAATTAGCAGTTAAAGCGACGCAGTGCCAAATTGTAAAAAGTGCTCTGGTCAGGAAGGGGGTAAATCCTTTCGGGGCTGAAGTGGTTAAAGACTAAAAAGCAATTGTATACCTCAAATTGGGATTTTAAGGGCAATGTAGTAAGAAGAAAATTATATTTAAATAAAAGGATAATTTATTGATACATGAAAAAGTAGAAAATATATACATAAACATACAAAAATACTTTGAATATTTGGGCAATTAAAAAAATCGTCAGATGACATGAAATAAACAAGGAGTTATGACTCCTACATCGTGATATATCCTGCTACCAGATACAATCACCACCTATATTGATACCATGGCATCAAGTAGCGAAATTCCAACGCACTTCAACTTTATAACATCAAAGTCTTCCTTGGGGAAGGATTGCATCACGTTCTAAAGTTTCAAAAATAACAATGTTACAAATTATATGTACATATCGCATATATCTAATTAATTGCATATATTGGAAAACCGCAACTTACATTTTTCATGTAACTGCAAGAAAAACGCATTCCCAATGCTGACAAGGGTCTCCATTATCTGTTGCCCATGCTGTCTAATATCCTCTACAGAACGACCAAGTATGTTTTTATAAAAAAAAACAATATTTAGGCAGCCAGTAGTTGGAGTTACTAAGAAATAGAGGGCAATATTTTGAGTGAAAAAGTAAATGGAGGAAAATTCAAGTTAGACTTACCGGTAACTTGTTTTCCAAGAGTCTTTCAGGACAGCACATGAGAGAGTGGCTCCACCCACTAGGAAACACAAACTCCACCACATTTTAAAAGGAGGCTCCTCTCCACAACTCATCAGTTGTAGTAGAGTACCTCCGGCCCAAGCTGGAACACATAATCATAATACGGTTAATTCACAGCACATATATATATATATATATATATATATATATATACACATACATACACACACACACTTCCATATACGTATAAATATGTATATATAAACATGAAGGGCGGGTAGTTTGCTGTCCTGAAAGACTCTTGGAAAACAAGTTACCGGTAAGTCTAATTTGAATTTTCCCTTATCGTCTTTCAGGACAGCACATGAGAGGATAATCGAGACTTACCAACTAGGGAGGGATAACAACCTGCAGGACCTTTCTGCCAAATGCCTGATCACCAGCTGACAGAAGATCCAATCCGTAGTGACGGACAAACGTAAGATAACTTGACCACGTAGCCGCCTTACAAATTTGGTCTGGGGTAGCACCAGCTTTTTCTACCCATGTAGTGGCTAGAGCTCTAGTAGAGTGTGCTCGTACTCCCTGAGGAGGAGACAAACCCGACTGGACATAAGCTTCTGAAATAGCCAATTTTAACCATCTGGCAATTGACCCCTTTGAAGCTTGCCGCCTTCCTTTTCTGATGCCAGAAAACAAAACAAATAAAGAGTCCGAAGACCTGAAGTCCCTTGCTTTTTCTAAGTAATGTAATAAAGTTCTTCTTACATCTAACTTATGAAATAATTCTTCCTTACTTCCTGAAGGATCTGAACAAAAAGTTGGCAGGACGATTTCCTGCGACCTGTTATGGACTGATGCCACCTTTGGAAAAAACGCAGGATCTGTTCTAAGCACAATCCTGTCTGGGTAAATCGACATAAAGGGCTCTTTAACTGAAAGAGCATGAAGTTCTCCAATTCTTCTCGCAGTCGTAACTGCAACTAAGAATACCGTCTTCAGAGTTAAATTCTTTAAAGAGATTGACTGTAACGGTTCAAAAGGATCTTTTGTGAGTACTTGTAAGACCACTGTCAAGTCCCATTTTGGAAAGTGTCTAGTGGGAACTGGTCTGGATCTAGTAAGTGACCTAAAGAATCTTGTGACCAACGGAACTGAGGAAATAGGTTGATCCAGGTATACTCCTAGAGCAGCCACTTGTACTTTAGGCGTGCTAATTGCGAGCCCTTTGTCCACCCCCTTCTGCAGAAATTCCAGAACCGACACAATCTCTTCTAAATTTCGGTTTGCCGAGCGACACCAAGAGTTGTAGACTTTTCAAACTTTAGCGTAGATATCTCTAGTCACCTTCTTTCTACTAGCAAGTAAAGTGGATACTAGAGGCTCTGACAAACCCTTGTTTTTTAACAGCTGCTCCTCAGATACCAAGCAGTGAGACTTAGTCTTGCTATATCCGGATGATACACTGGACCTTGAAGTAGTAAGTCCTGTCTGAGGGGAAGCTGCCAGAATGGTTTGACTGACATTAGTAGAATGGAGGAAAACCAGGCCCTTTTTGGCCAGTACGGGGTGATAAAGATTACCGACACCTTCTCCTTCTGTATCCTCCTCAATACTAAAGGAATTAGCTGAAAAGGGGGGGAAGGCATAACCCAGCTGAAAATTCCAAGGATGTGCCAGGGCATCTATCCCTATCGTTCCGTTGTCTCGGTGCAGAGTGAAGAACTGAGCATTTTCTCTTGATGCAAATAGATCCACCTGCGGGCATCCCCACTTCTGGGTTATTAGAGTGAATATTTCTGGATTCAGACTCCACTCTGCCTCCTGAATCTTTTGTCTGCTCAAGAAGTCTGCTACTCCATTTAGCGTGCCCTTGAGATGTACTGCTGACAGGGAAAGTAGATGACTCTCTGCCCATTCTAGGATCTCTGAAGATAGCAATAGAAGAGTACCGCTCCTTGTGCCCCCTTGTTTGTTCAGGTATGCCACCGTGGTGGCGTTGTCTGACAATATCTGCACATGGGACCCCTGAAGGTTTGGAGAGAAGGCAACCAAGGCTAGAGCGACTGCCTTTAACTCCCTCCAATTTGATGACCTTCCTGCTTCCACTGGAGACCAAACTCCCTGAGCTATGTCTTGACCCCAGTGTGCTCCCCATCCCCAACTGCTGGCGTCTGTCGTTATCCTTCTCTCTGTTGGGAAGGACCAGAGTAAACCCCTTGACAGCACTGCCTGATTTCTCCACCACCAAAGGGTCCTTTTTACCCTGGTGGGAAGCTTTACCTTTGAGTCTAAAGCTTCTGGACTGTGATCCCAGATCTTTAAGAGAAAACTCTGAAGGGGTCTGAAATGGAGTCTGGCCCATTGAATGGCCAGCATAGTTGAGGTCAAGGTTCCCAGTACTGACATAATCCTTCTGACTGATACCTTCAGGTTCATGTGAAGGCTGGATACTGCCTGCAATACCTTCACTTTCTTCTCTTCTGGAAGAAAGATCTTTTGAGCCACTGAGTCTATCAGATACCCCAGAAATTGAACTCTTTGTGCTGGATTGAAATTTGATTTTTGGATGTTTATAATCCAATCTAAGGCCTCCAGATGACTGCGAGCCTTGATCAAATCCTCCTGTAACCTTTCCCTGGAAGGAGCAAAGAAAAGGAGGTTGTCCAGGTAAGGGATGACCGCAATCCCTTGTAGCCAGAGGGGAGCTAGGGCTTCCGCCATAATCTTGGTAAATATTCGAGGGGCGGAAGATAGACCAAACAGGAGAGCCCTGAATTGAAGGTGCAGAACCTCCCTCCCCATATTTACTGCCAGCCTCAGGTATCTCTGGGACTGAGCAGCTATAGGTACATGCAGGTACGCATCCCTTAAGTCGATTGATGCCATAAAGCATCCCCTGACTAAGAGATTTCTTACCGAAAAGATGGAGTCCATGCGGAATCGCCTGTATTGGACTGACCTGTTTAACAGTTTTAAATTGAGGATGAGCCGAAAGCTTCCTGATGGTTTCTTTATCAGAAAGATATGGGAATAGAACCCCTGGCAATCTTCCTCCGGAGGCACCTGAACCACAACACCCTGTTTTATCAGATCCCCTAACAGGTTCTTCATGGCTAGGGCTTTTGTGTCTTTTGGCAGACTTGTTACACAGTACCTCTCTGGAGGAAGGTTCAACAGCTCTATCTTGTATCCCTGGGCTATTAAATCCAAAATAAAAGGTTTTTTCTTATGTTTGCCCAAAGAGGAAGGAATTTTTGAAGCCTTCCTCCCACAGGCACCACCAAGACATTGTGTTTTATTGGCCTGCGTAGGATTGAAAAGGACATTCCCTTAGCCTTTTCCTCTCTGCGCTGCCCAATTCTTTCTTTTTTCTTGGGGCCTGTTACTCTTTTCCTGATTTTTTTGAGGTCGAAAAAACCGCCTAACTGGCTGCTTTTTCTTTTTAACAGGAAAGGATTTCTTCTTATCAGCTGTTCTATCCAAAATAGACTCTAGTTCGGGACCAAATAGCTGATCTCCCAAAAATGGAACTCCACATAACTTATTTTTGGAAGCTGCGTCCCCAGGCCATGTCTTCAGCCATAACGCTCTCCTAGCTGCAATGGTCAGGGCCCCTGATCTAGCTGAATGGGGTTGAAGGGAAATAGATAGGGACTTTAAATGAACACATGGTCTGGTAAGGCACCATTGTTCCATCCCTCGGGACTTTATATGAAACTGTAGCCTGGTAAGGCTGCAAGTTTCCATCCCTGTCATGCATCAAAACTTCTTCACCTAATTACCTCTCTGCAACCAAGTGTTTCATATAAAGTCCCACTTCCCTCTCCCCTTTTTGATGCATGACAGGGATGGAAACTTGCAGCCTTACCAGGCTACAGTTTCATATAAAGTCCCGAGGGATGGAACAATGGTGCCTTACCAGACCATGTGTTCATTTAAAGTCCCTATCTATTTCCCTTCAACCCCATTCATTTAGTATTCATAGAGATGGAAACACTTAGCTTGCTGTACTATTTACATCAGTGTCACACCCCCCTTTTTGCAACCTTTTTCCCCATGTGCAATCCTTTTGATCCTTGTACATCCCCTATTTTAGTTATTTCCTACCAATTGTATACATCTTTTTATTTTTCATTATCTTTGCCCATTTATGCTTCAACATCAACTGACTCCAATTGGGTTCAGTCCTGGAGGTGGTGTGAACCCAGTCGGGATTGCCTGCTGGCCGGCTGGTTCTCCACTTCCGGGAGCCGTGACGTGCCTGGCGGCCCCTCCCCCTGTATTTGGACAGGTACGGGCGCCGTCACTGCACGTCAACGTCGCGCATCCCAGACTGGACGTGCGGCGCTTACTCAGTGCGGGCCCGCCCATGTCTGTGGTGACCACGCTCGCGGGCAGAATGGGGGACTTCCGATGGCGGAGGATCGAGCGCTTGCTGGAATCTTCCTACCGCCGGTCTTCCCCCGCCCCCCCCCCCGCCGCGCTGGCATGACGTCGGCGACGTCATCGTCCCGGCGCCTATATGGGCGTCCCAGGGCGGGTGCCGGTAGTCAAGGCTTCCTTCACGTTTCTCTTCTGAACTGTACACACGGCTGTTGCATTCAGCCACCCTCACTCAGGTAATTCATCCATCTTTATCACTTTTCTCCTTGCCCCCTTCACGGTAGTCACACACTTGTCCCCCTTTCCAAACCTTGCCACTCTCACCTCTCCCCCTGATCTGCATGTTTCACTCTTGATTGGTGGTCACCACCATCATTCACCTCCCCCATTTCTCTTTACACCCACCTTCAGGCCCCAGTGGCTGGCTTTTCACTCTCCTCACCGCCCTCCATTAGGCTCCATTCACACTTTTTTCCCCTCATTCATTCCTGTCCAGTTTACCATAGCACATCCTCTATTTCCTCCCTAGGTTGCTTTGCTTTCTTGTGCCTGCTCTGGCCGACGCTTACCTGGGTATCTTGGACGATATGTCTGCCGCGGCTCCCGGTTGGGAGCATTTATCCGGAGGGTTTGGTACCCCGCTTTCGCGCCACAACCATACTTATACCCAATATTAACAGGTAATTGATTTGAGGGTTCTATACCCCATCACCGTACTTACCTACCCTATTATAATAATTCATCCTTTATTCATAGATATATCTTGTGCTCGCTCCTGACGAGTGGCCCTCTAGCCACGAAACGCGTAGAGCTGCCATACGTCTTACTTCCAATTAACATTACCACATTACCAAGTTTACATTCAATATCCTCATTAGGATCAACAAGACCATGGGTTTTGCAAGTTTTACGGTGCTTTATTGTTTTTACAATGACCATATTGGTGAACTCTGGAAGGATGATTAATTGCCATTCTACATGATACTGTTCTTATGAATTTATACCATGTATCAATGTATATTATTACTGTTGTAATCAAATGCTATGGATGTTTATTTTAGATGGCAATTAATAAAACGTTTTACTTCTTCACCTAATTACCTCTCTGCAACCAAGTGTTTCATATAAAGTCTCACTTCCCTCTCCCCTTTTTGATGCCTGATCTAGCTGACATTGTTATTGAATCTGCAGAGGCGTCAGAAATATATGCTACAGCTGCTATAAGGGTTGGGAAGGAATCTAGAATCTCCCGTTTGGGTGAATCAGCTATAATATGTGCTTTTAGCTGATTCAGCCAGAACTCCATATTTCTGGAGACACAAGTCATAGCCATAGCAGGCTTAAGATTCCCTATAATGGACTGCCAGACTTTTTTAAGCTGTTGGTCCGCCTTCTTATCCATAGGATCCTTCAAAGTACCCATGTCCTCAAATGCCAGATCTGTTGATCTGGATACTTGGGAAAAAGCTGCATCCAACTTCGGGACTTTATTCCAAAGTGACTCAGGATTATCATTAAATGGGAAACGCCTCGTGAGCTCTTGGGAAAAAGTATTTTCTCTCTGGGTCAGCCCATTCTTTCTTAATGGTCTCCGAGATTACCGAATGTACAGGGAAAGTGCGACCTGTTGCTTCACTAAGCCCTTCATACATTCTATCTTGCAGCGATAACTCTCTTTTTTCTTCCTCCATTCCCAATGTTGCATAAATTGCTTTTAACAGACTGTCTACTTGTTCCAAGGACAGTTTGTATCTAGAAGGTGCATCTGCCACTTCCTCCTCCTCCTCTTCTCCAGAGTATGAGGGGGAATGCCCCCTTTGGGTAGTCGGGCCAGCCTCAGCCTCTACCGTTGGGGTTAAGTGTGAGTCCTGAGAGGGGTCTGAGGTAGTTGCCTGACTTAATGCTGGTGTTACAAGAGAAGAGCGAAAAGCCTGTATAGTAGCATCTAGCTCTTTCTTAACTGATGCGATTATGTCGCTGCATGCAGAAGAAGCCTCTTCCTTGACTAAGGAGTCAATACAAATTTGGCATAAAGTCTTCTTCCAACCCTCCAGTAACTGTGTTTTACATGAGGGGCATCTTTTTAATAGCTGGTTCAGAGCTCTTAGCCTGCCAGAAAAAATGGACAAGAGAGAAAAAACACCAGCATTAAATTAAGCCAAAGCTTCCTCCTAACGGACTCACCACAGGTGCACAGGTGGAACAGCAGTTAACCCCATGTGCCCAGACAGGCCCCAGCCACCAAGGGGGAAAAAACATTTGTGAGAGGGGCACCAAAGTAACCAGGATAGTTCTCTATACCCTCTTACCTGGGCCTTGCTGGTGCCTGTGCCTGTCCCACATGCAGCTGCCACAGAATCCATAGTGGTGCTGCTCTGATCGGTGGCTCTTACGAACGTCGGTTCCGGAGTAAAAAAAACACAGTTGCGCCCGACCAGAACATAGGCACCAGGACCGCTCCTCCCTTCTTCCTCTGCGCCACTTCCGATCGGAAATGATGCGCCCGTTCCTAGTGCCTTCCCCTCGTCGGATACCTCACTTCCGACCGGTCGAGTCTGTACTCTACCAAGATGGCGGCGGCCAGTAACGCCGACACGCGGTTTCAAAAAAAGCCCGCGAATAGCTGCTGCCGCCTAAGGAGCGGCTCCAGGAACGGTCCAGCTCATTTTAAGCAAAGGAAAAAGAAAAAGGAGCCCACTTACCAGCAACCCTGTGGCGCGGTGTGGGAGGATCGGACTCTCTGGAGGAAAAAATAGGTATGGTGGGGTAGGCAGCCTGGCCTCTCAGGTACAGCACCATAAGAGACCCTGGCCCCTACTAGGTGTTCCCTTGCCGGAGGAAACACAAAAACTGATGAGCTGTGGAGAGGAACCTCCTTTTAAAATGTGGTGGAGTTTGCGTTTCCTGTTTCCTAGTGGGTGGAGCCACTCTCTCATGTGCTGTCCTGAAAGACGTTAAGGGAAAATATATTTTTTTCTTTCCAAATTGGTAGTTCGTTTTTGTTTATAGCGCAAAAAATAACCGCAGAGATGATCAAATACCACCAAAAGAAAGCTCTATTCGTGGAAATGTTTTATTTTTTTTGGGTACAGCATTGCACGACCGCACAATTGTCAGTTAAAGCAACGCAGTGCCGTATTCCAAAAAACGGCCCGTCATTAAAGTGGAAGTCCATGCTAAAACTAAAATCCCTGCATCTATAGTCACCAACATTCTAACACTAACCTATCTAGCCCATAAAAGAAAAAATCAGTATACATACCTTTTCTGCAGGCGACCCGATCTCCAGTGGTGGAAGCTCTGCAGAGGACACGGCCGACAATGGCTGTGAAATGAATGGGAAATGACGTCACCCATAGTGTTACTATGGTTCTTCCGTTCACGGACGTGCCCTCTGCACCCACCTACACAGCGAAAGCACAGCTGACAGTTCAGCGTGGGATCAGAGTTTCCGCCGCTAGAGATCGGGTCACATATTATGCAGAAAAGGTATTATCCTGCAGAAAAGGTATGTATTTAAGGGGGTAAAACCTTCCAGGGCTGAAGTGCTTAACCACTTCAGCCCTGGAAAGCTTTACCCCCTTCCTGACCAGAGCACTTTTTACAATTTGGCACTGCGTCGCTTTAACTGCTAATTGCGCGGTCATGCAATGCTGTAACCAAACGAAATTTGCGTCCTTTTCTTCCCACAAATAGAGCTTTCTTTTGAAGGTATTTGATCACCTCTGCGGTTTTTATTTTTTGCGCTATAAACGGAAAAAACCCGAAAATTTTGAAAAAAAAATGATATTTTCTACTTTTTGTTATAAAAAAAATCCAATAAACTCAATTTTAGTCATACATTTAGGCCAAAATGTATTCGGCCACATGTCTTTGGTTAAAAAAATGTCAATAAGCGTATATTTATTGGTTTGCGCAAAAGTTATAGCGTCTACAAACTAGGGTACATTTTCTGGAATTTACACAGCTTTTAAGTTTATGACTGCCTATGTCATTTCTTGAGGTGCTAAAATGGCAGGGCAGTACAACCCCCCCCCCCCCCCCCCCAAATGACCCCATTTTGGAAAGTAGACACCCCACGGAAATTGCTGAGAGGCATGTTGAGCCCATTGAATATTAATTTTTTTTTTTGTCCCAAGTGATTGAATGACGAAAAAAAAAAAAAAAATTACAAAAAGTTGTCATTAAATGATATATTGCTCACACAGGCCATGGGCATATGTGGAATTGCACCCCAAAATACATTCAGCTGCTTCTCTTAAGTACGGGGATACCACATGTGTGGGACTTTTTGGGAGCCTAGCCGAGTACGGGGCCCCGAAAACCAATCACTGACTTCACGATTTCTAAGGGCGTAAATTTTTGATTTCACTCCTCACTACCTATCACAGTTTTGAAGGCCATAAAATGCCCAGATGGCACAAAACCCCCCCAAATGACCCCATTTTGGAAAGTAGATACCCCAAGCTATTTGCTGAGAGGCATTTGAGTCCATGGAATATTTTATATTTTGACACAAGTTGCGGGAAAGTGACAAATTTTTTTTTTTTTTTGCACAAAGTTGTCACTAAATGATATATTACTCACACAGGCCATGGGCATATGTGGAATTGCACCCCAAAATACATTTAGCTGCTTCTTCTGAGTATGGGGATACCACGTGTGGGACTTTTTGGGAGCCTAGCCACGAACGGGGCCCCGAAAACCAATCACCACCTTCAGGATTTCTAAGGGCATACATTTTTGATTTCACTCTTCACTGCCTATCACAGTTTCGGAGGTCATGGAATGCCCAGGTGGCACAAACCCCGCCCAAATGACCCCATTTTGGAAAGTAGACACCCCAAGCTATTTGCTGAGAGGCATGGTGAGTATATTCCAAAAATTTTTTTTTTCAAAACTTTGACAAAAAGTGAGGTCTGCAAAATACTCACTATACCTCTCAGCAAATAGCTTGGGGTGTCTACTTTCCAAAATCAAGTCATTTGGGGGGATTTTGTGCCACCTGGGCATTCCATGGCCTCTGAAATTGTGATAGGCAGTGAAGAGTGAAATCAAAAATTTACGCCCTTAGAAAGCCTGAAGGCGGTGCTTGGTTTTCAGGGTCCCGTACGTGGCTAGGCTCCCAAAAAGTCTCACATATGTGGTATCCCCGTACTCAGGGGAAGCAACAGAATGTATTGTGGGGTGTAATTTCACATATTCCCATGGCATGTGTGAGCAATATATCATCTAGTGACAACTTTGTGCAAAAAAAAAAAAATTGTCTTTTTCCCGCAACTTGTGTCACAATATAAAATATTCCATGGACTCGACATGCCTCTCAGCAAATAGCTTGGGGTGTCTACTTTCCAAAATAGAGTCATTTGGGGGGGGGTTTGAACTGTCCTGGCATTTTATGCACAACATTTAGAAGCTTATGTCACACATCACCCACTCTTCTAACCACTTGAAGACAAAGCCCTTTCTGACACTTTTTGTTTACATGAAAAAATTATTTTTTTTTGCAATAAAATTACTTTGAACTCCCAAACATTATATATATTTTTTAAAGCAAATGCCCTACAGAATAAAATGGTGGGCGTTTCATTTTTTTTTTTTCACACAGTATTTGCGCAGCGATTTTTCAAACGCATTTTTCCTTTCATTTTTCATGTTCCTTTCATTTTTTTTAAATCATTTTTATTGTTATCTCAGGGAATGTAAATATCCCCTATGATAGCAATAGGTAGTGACAGGTACTCTTTTTTGAAAACATTGGGGTCTATTAGACTCTAGATCTCTCCTCTGCCCTCAAAGCATCTGACCACACCAAGATCGGTGTGATAAAATGCTTTCCCAATGGCGCTGTTTACATCCGGCGAAATCTAAGTCATGAAATGCTCGTAGCTTCCGGTTTCTTAGGCCATAGAGATGTTTGGAGCCACTCTGATCTCTGATCAGCTCTATGGTCAGCTGGCTGAATCACTGGCTGCATTCTCAGGTTCCCTGTTGAGACAGGAGAGCCAGAGAAAAACACGGAAGATGGTGGCGGGGGGGGGCCTTGTAAAAGCAGTCTAGAGGCTAATTAGCCGCTAGGATTGCTTTTACATGAAAGCCAACCGCTGGCTGAAAAGAATGATACCAAGATGATACCTAAACCTGCAGGCATCATTCTGGTATAATCACTCAAAGTCGTGAATGGTGTACCTATAGACAGAAAAATGGTTAACAATAAAACACAGTAAACGGTAAAGTATAAAAAATTGCATACCTGAAAAGCAAACATGATAAAACATAATAACAATAAAACATTGCAGAATAGAATACAGTAAAAAAGAGCAGAACAATAGAGAGAACAGAGAGAGAGAGAGAATAATAAAACAACAATTTTTTTTTTTAATTTTATATTTTTTTTGTGTTTTTTTTTTTTTTTTTACACTTTTTTTTGTAACTGTAACTTTTATAACTGTAACCGGTTCCAGGTTCGGGTCTCTCAAAATGTGATGGCATCTTGGGAGACCCTGTGTTAGTGTGCCTAGTCTGTGCAATGCTGTACCCTACGCTAATACTCAACTAGTGAATGGTAGCGTTCAAAACATTCACCAATGGAAAGACCAGGATTGTCAGGACAGGAGGGACAATAATAGCGGGTGTCACGCCTATATCCGCGCTTGCTGCAGACACGACATCTTTTTTGGGGGGGTTCGTTGGGTAGGGGTACTCGGGAGGACATAAAGAAAATGCCTCTCATGCAGCCGACTGCATTTGGTTGGGGATGTGAATGGGGGAAGTACGGGCTCTGCAGAAGTGATAGGTTCCCAATTAGGATTGGCGAATGCAGCAGGAAGGGCATTATGGGCACGACGGGCCTGTGTTTGTCTTCTTCTTGGTGGCAGCGAGACACTACTTGTGCTTGCCACCTCACCAGCTCGAACTGCACTTATGGGACTTACCACGTCACCAAGTGTTACTGCAGTGCTGGTTTGACTACGACCGGGTGTACTAGGATGCTGGTGCTTGCCAGTTCCCCAAAACGCTACCAAAAAAACTGTTAGCGATCGCAGGGATCAGGCCTGACTCTGCGAATGCTGCAGTTATGTGTTTAGTGTTTTGTAAGTGACAGTGATCGATCGATACTGCACTTGGGTGGGCTGGGCAGAGGGGCAAAACGCAGGTGCTAGCAGGTATCTGGGCTGATCCCGCTAACACTGCGTTTTTGGGAACTCTAAACTGCTGGGGACGCTAGTATAGATCTGATTGGATCAGATATTGATCCGTTCAGATACTATACCACTAAGGGAGGTGTACAGTGCATGCGTGGGTGTTAGCGGTACTGGCGCTAACCTGACGCTGCCTGGGGCGACGCATATCACCGCCGGGCGATCAGGGGTGATGGTGATCGGGGGGTGTTATGTGTGCCTGGCATGTTCTACTGTGTGTGTGTAGTGTTTTACAGTCACATTGATGTCTTCTTTCCTCGGCGCCGGAACGGAAAATACTGAGCCGAGGAGAGATGACATAATTTCCTCTGCTGCTGTTTACCATACAGCAGCAGAGGAATGATTTAATTGGCCAAGAGCGATCGCGAGGGGGGGGGCACGAATGGATGGCCTCCCCCTCACCTCCGATCGCCGGGGGACAAATGCCGACCGCCTCGTGCCCCCCGTCCGCGGGAGGCAGATCGCGTACAGGTACGCAATTCTGCCTGCCCGTGCCATTCTGCTGATGTTTATCGGCGTGAGGTGGTCGGCAAGTGGTTAAGAACTATCTTCAGCGTAAAGAACAAGGAGTCCTGGAAGCGATAGTTTGGCCACCACAGAGCCCTGATCACAACAGCGAGTCTGTCTGGGATATGAAGAGACAGAAGGATTTAAGGCAGCCTACATCCACAAAAGATCTGTGGTTACACCAAAAATTGATTTCATTTGGATTTCTCTTCTGCTCATTTTCAATTTTTATTTTGTTAAAATATAAAATAAACTCTTAATTTTCAGCATTTTTCACACGTGCATAACATTTTTAAACAGTACTATATACTTGAATATTAAATCAGTCCTGATGTTCTGACTGCCTATACCATTATCATTTATCAGTACAAATACCCCCCAAAAGACTCCTTTTGAGAAGTAGACAGCTCAAGGTATTTAGTATAAGGCATGGTGAGTTTTTTGACGTTTTACAACTTTTGTGTCGCAATATTTTGGAAAATGAATTAAAGTGGCTGTAAACCTGATTTTTTTTTTAACGAAGACTTCTACCTGCCGTCTTGCCACGAAGAGTTAATCCAGCTCTGAGCAATCCTCTTGTCTATTTTTGGCAAGATAAAAAAACTACACACAGATATGTTTGTGTCCACATCCCCCATTGCTGTGACTGACATCTAATTTCTTTATCTCATGCAAGGCATGAGCGAAAGAGAGAAAGTGTTATGGTTCCAGCTTCACATCCCTCCTTTCTTCTCCAGCTCTCCCAGGATTGGCTGCTCCACACCTCAGCATGATTGGGCATGCTGAAGTCATGTGGTGCTTTTCCTGAGTTTTGACTGGATGTTACCTTTAAACTCAGGAATAGGAGAGTAGGAGAGTGTAGAGGTGGGCGGGGAGTGTTGTGACATCACAACTCCGCCCATCGAGCTCCAGAAAAGAGACCCACCCACCGATTCCAGAGATTGGCGGGGCTCCTACTGCTGAAGGGGATTACATCCCCATTTAGGTAGGGATACAAGCAGGAAGCTTGCAGGTATATATACATTAATACTGTGCCATTAGCTTTTACTGGGTGGGTGGTGGGTTTACATCCACTTTAAATACAATTTTTTTGACATTTTAACCACTTAAGGACCGCCTCACGCCGATTTACGTCGGCAAGGCGGCACGGGCAGGCAAAATCACGTACATGTACGTGATTTGCCTCCCGCGGGTGGGGGGTCCGATCGGACCCCCCCCGGTGCCCGAGGCGGTCCCGTTTTGTTCCCCTGGCGATCGGAGGTGAGGGGGAGGCCATCCGTTCATGGCCCCCCCCTCGCGATCGCCGCCGGCCAATCAGATTACTTCCTTTGCTGCTGTATGCTAAACAGCAGCAAAGGAAATGATGTCATCTCTCCTCGGCTCGGTATTCCATTGCAGCGCCGAGGAGAGAAGACTGGTATGTGAGTGCACCAACACTACACAACACAGTAGAACATGCCAGGCACACAAAACACCCCGATCCCCCCCCCCTCCCTGTCACAAACTGACACCAGCAGTTTTTTTTTTTTTCTGATTACTGCATTGGTGTCAGTTTGTGACAGTTACAGTGTTGGGACAGTGAGTATTACCCCCCTTTAGGTCTAGGGTACCCCCCTAACCCCCCTAATAAAGTTTTAACCCCTTGATCACCCCGTCACCAGTGTCACTAAGCGATCATTTTTCTGATCGCTGTATTAGTGTCGCTGGTGACGCTAGTTAGTGAGGTAAATATTTAGGTTCGCCGTCAGCGTTTTATAGCGACAGGGACCCCCATATACTACCTAATAAATGTTTTAACCCCTTGATTGCCCCCTAGTTAACCCTTTCACCACTGATCACCGTATAACTGTTACGGGTGACGCTGGTTAGTTATTTTTTATAGTGTCAGGGCACCCGCCGTTTATTACCGAATAAAGGTTTAGCCCCCCGGTCGCCCAGCGGTGATATGCGTCGCCCCAGGCAGCGTCAGATTAGCGCCAGTACCGCTAACACCCACGCACGCAGCATACGCCTCCCTTAGTGGTATAGTATCTGTACGGATCAATATCTGATCCGATCAGATCTATACTAGCGTCCCCAGCAGTTTAGGGTTCCCAAAAACGCAGTGTTAGCGAGATCAGCCCAGATACCTGCTAGCACCTGCGTTGTGCCCCTCTGCCTGGCCCAGCCCAGCCCACCCAAGTGCAGTATCGATCGATCACTGTCACTTACAAGGCACTAAACGCATAACTGCAGCGTTCGCAGAGTCAGGCCTGATCCCTGCGATCGCTAACAGTTTTTTTGGTAGCGTTTTGGTGAACTAGCAAGCACCGACCCCAGGCAGCGTCAGGTTAGCGCCAGTACCACTAACACCCACGCACGCAGCATACGCCTTTTTTAGTGGTATAGTATCTGAACGGATCAATATCTGATCCGATCAGATCTATACTAGCGTCCCCAGCAGTTTAGGGTTCCCAAAAACGCAGTGTTAGCGGGATCAGCCCAGATACCTGCTAGCACCTGCGTTTTGCCCCTCCGCCCGGCCCAGCCCACCCAAGTGAAGTATCGATCGATCACTGTCACTTACAAAACACTAAACGCATAACTGCAGCGTTTGCAGAGTCAGGCCTGATCCCTGCGATCGCTAACAGTTTTTTTGGAAGCTTTTTATTGAACTGGCAAGCACCAGCAGCCAAGTACACCCCGGTCGTAGTCAAACCAGCGCTGCAGTAACACTTGGTGACGTGGCGAGTCCCATAAGTGCAGTTCAAGCTGGTGAGGTGGCAAGCACAAGTAGTGTCCCGCTGCCACCAAAAAGACGAACACAGGCCCGTCGTGCCCATAGTGCCCTTCCTGCTGCATTCGCCAATCCTAATTGGGAACACACCGCTTCTGCAGCGCCCGTACTTCCCCCATTCACATCCCCAACCAAATGCAGTCGGCTGCATGAGAGGCATTTTTATGTCCTCCCGAGTACCCCTACCCAACGAACCCCCCCAAAAAAGATGTTGTGTCTGCAGCAAGCGCGGATATAGGCGTGACACCCGCTATTATTGTCCCTCCTGTCCTGACAATCCTGGTCTTTGCATTGGTGAATGTTTTGAACGCTACCATGCACTAGTTGAGTATTAGCGTAGGGTACAGCATTCCACAGACTAGGCACACTTTCACAGGGTCTCCCAAGATGCCATCGCATTTTGAGAGACCTGATCCTGGAACCGGTTACAGTTATAAAAGTTAGTTACAAAAAAAGTGTAAAAAAAAAAAAATATATATATAAAATAAAAAAAAATAGTTGTCGTTTTATTGTTCTCTCTCTCTATTCTCTCTCTCTATTGTTCTGCTCTTTTTTTACTGTATTCTATTCTGCAATGTTTTATTGTTATTGTTATTATGTTTTATCATGTTTGATTTTCAGGTATGTAATTATTTATACTTTACTGTGCTTTATTGTTAACCATTGTTAACCATTTTTTTTGTCTTCAGGTACACCATTCACAACTTTGAGTGGTTATACCAGAATGATGCCTGCAGGTTTAGGTATCATCTTGGTATCATTCTTTTCAGCCAGCGGTCGGCTTTCATGTAAAAGCAATCCTAGCAGCTAATTAGCCTCTAGACTGCCTTTACAAGCCGTGGGAGGGAATGCCCCCCCCCCCCCACCGTCTTCCGTGTTTTTCTCTGGCTCTCCTGTCTCAACAGGGAACCTGAGAATGCAGCCGGTGATTCAGCCAGCTGACCATAGAGCTGATCAGAGACAAGAGTGGCTCCAAACATCTCTATGGCCTAAGAAACCGGAAGCTACGAGCATTTTATGACTTAGATTTCGCCGGATGTAAATAGCGCCATTGGGAAATTGGGGAAGCATTTTATCACACCGATCTTGGTGTCGTCAGATGCTTTGAGGGCAGAGGAGAGATCTAGGGTCTAATAGACCCCAATTTTTTCAAAAAAGAGTACCTGTCACTACCTATTGCTATCATAGGGGATATTTACATTCCCCGAGATAACAATAAAAATGATTTAAAAAAAAATAAAAAAATGAAAGGAACAGTTTAAAAATAAGATAAAAAAGCAAAAAAAGAAGAAAAAAAAAAAAAAAAAAAAAAAAAAAAAAAAAAAAAAAGCACCCCTGTCGCCCCCTGCTCTTGCACTAAGGCGAACGCAAGCGGCAGTCTGTCGTCAAACGTAAACAGCAATTGCACCATGCATGTGAGGTATCACCGCGAAGGTCAGATCGAGGGCAGTAATTTTAGCAGTAGACCTCCTCTGCAAATCTAAAGTGGTAACCTGTAAAGGCTTTTAAAGGCTTTTAAAAATGTATTTATTTTGTTGCCACTGCACGTTTGTGCGCAATTGTAAAGCATGTCATGTTTGGTATCCATGTACTCGGCCTAAGATCATCTTTTTTATTTCATCAAACATTTGGGCAATATAGTGTGTTTTAGTGCATTAAAATTTTAAAAAGTGTGTTTTTTCCCCAAAAAAATGCGTTTGAAAAATCGCTGCGCAAATACTGTGTGAAAAAAAAAAATGAAACACCCACCATTTTAATCTGTAGGGCATTTGCTTTAAAAAAATATATAATGTTTGGGGGTTCAAAGTAATTTTCTTGCAAAAAAAAAAAACTTTTTCATGTAAACAATAAGTGTCAGAAAGGGCTTTGTCTTCAAGTGGTTAGAAGAGTGGGTAATGTGTGACATAAGCTTCTAAATGTTGTGCATAAAATGCCAGGACAGTTCAAAACCCCCCCAAATGACCCCATTTTGGAAAGTAGACACCCCAAGCTATTTGCTGAGAGGCATATTGAGTCCATGGAATATTTTATATTTTGACACAAGTTTGGGGGGGGGGGGGGGTTGTGCCACCTGGGCATTCCATGGCCTCCGAAACTGATAGGCAGTGAAGAGTGAAATCAAAAATTTACACCCTTAGAAATCCTGAAGGCGGTGATTGGTTTTCGGGGTCCCGTACGTGGCTAGGCTCCCAAAAAGTCCCACACATGTGGTATCCCCGTACTCAGGAGAAGTAGCTGAATGTATTTTGGGGTGCAATTCCACATAGGCCCATGGCCTGTGTGAGCAATATATCATTTAGTGACAACTTTTTGTAAATATTTTTTTTTTGTCATTATTCAATCACTTGGGACAAAAAAAATAAATATTCAATGGGTTCAACATGCCTATCAGCAATTTCCTTGGGGTGTCTACTTTCCAAAATGGGGTCATTTGGGGGGGGTTTGTACTGCCCTGCCATTTTAGCACCTCAAGAAATGACATAGGCAGTCATAAACTAAAAGCTGTGTAAATTCCAGAAAATGTACCCTAGTTTGTAGACGCTATAACTTTTGCGCAAACCAATAAATATACGCTTATTGACATTTTTTTTACCAAAGACATGTGGCCGAATACATTTTGGCCTAAATGTATGACTAAAATTGAGTTTATTGGATTTTTTTTATAACAAAAAGTAGAAAATATCATTTTTTTTCAAAATTTTCGGTCTTTTTCCGTTTATAGCGCAAAAAATAAAAACTGCAGAGGTGATCAAATACCATCAAAAGAAAGCTCTATTTGTGGGAAGAAAAGGACGCAAATTTCGTTTGGGTACAGCATTGCATAACCGCGCAATTAGCAGTTAAAGCGACGCAGTGCCAAATTGGAAAAAGACCTCTGGTCCTTAGGCAGCATAATGGTCCGGGGCTCAAGTGGTTAACAAGTTATTTTTCACACATAGCACAGGCATACTTACAATAACAGCCCAAAACACATTCTACTACTCCTTTCAAGTATGGGGATACTATGTGTGAGACCATTTTCGCAAGCTAGACACATACAAGGGCCCAAAATCCAAGGAGCACCTTTGGCCTTTCAAGAAGCAGAAATTACGCATCTAATTTCTAGACTTCTGATCACAATTTTTGGAGGCCCCGAAGCACCAGGACAGCAGAAACACCCACAAAATTAACACATTTTTTAAAGCAAACAGCCTAACGTATTTTCTAAGAGACATGGTGAGTTTCTTAAAGACCTATTTTTTTTTCTGCTACTCACTTCAAGTAAGGTGATAACACGTTAGACTTTTCCCCAGCTTAGACACAGAGAGGCCCAAACTCTTAAGAAGCACCTTCAGGCGTTCTAGGGGCATAAACTACGCATCTAATTTCCTGACTACTGATCACATTTAAGGACACTGACTGGCTGCACTATTAGAGCTTGTTCACACAAGGTTGGGGGGCAGTAAAACCTCCACAGCCATGCCAGGAATTATACCTCTGTCACTTTTGGAAGGTGCAATGCCAATGAACGAGCCTCATTCAAGTGTGGGGTCCAAGGGGTTAAAACAGGCAGTGAGAAGATATGCCTTCTGATCGCCTGTCAAATGCTCTCCGAAGATCGATCCAAACACTTATCACTCTTCAGAGAGCACCACGCATGTGAATGAGCTGTTATGGTGACACTGGGACTGGTGTGGTGGTACCTGGGGAAACTGTGATTGGCTGAACTATTAAGGCTTGTTCACACATGAAGTTGGGTGGCATTAAAACCTCACCCGTTGAGCCGCAATTTTACTGCACCCCCCTATTTCTAGCGCTAAAACGCCTGAAAACTGCCTCAGTGTGAAAGGGTTTTATACATCTCTGTCCAGCGATGTGCACGGGTGCCTTGGCTACCTGGGACTTTCCCTCCTGATTGGCTGAGACACAGAAGCGGCGCCATTGGCTCCCGCTGATGTCAAATTCAGTTAGCCGATAAGGAGAAATAGGTGGGGCCAAACCGCGGCTCCGTGTCTGAATGGACACACTGAGCTGTGGCTCGGGTGCCCCATAGCAAGCTGCATTTAGCAGGAAGGAGGGGCCAGGAGCCCCGGTGATGGACCAGAGAAGAGAAGGATCAGGGCTGCTCGGTGCAAGACCCCTGCACAGAGCAGATAAGTATGACATGCTTGTTATTTTCCAATTAAAAAGACTTTAGTATCACTTTAATGCATTAAGATAAAAAAAATAACCTGTGTGCAGCAGCCCCCCCCCCCCCCCTACCTGAGCTCCTTCTCCATCCAGCAATGAATACTAGTGCCTTGGCCGTTTGGGACTCTCCCTCCTGATTGGCTGAGACACAGCAGCGGTGCCATTGGCTCCCGCTGCTGTCAAAGTAATTTAGCCAATAAGGAGAGAGAGGGGGAGGGGCCAGACCGCAGCTCTGTGTCTGAATAGACACACAGAGCTGTGGCTCGGCTCAGGTGCCCCCATAGCAAGGTGCTTGCTGTGGGGGCACTCGACAGAAGGGAGCCAGGAGTGCTGGCGAGGGACCAGAGAGGAGGAGGATCCAGGCTGCTCTGTGCAAAACCACTGCACAGAGCAGGCAAGTATAACATGTTTGTTATTTTTAAAGAAAAAAAAAAAAAAAAACAGACTTTAGTATCAATTTAAACATGATGCAGTTTGCAGTTGGATAATATGAGGGGCAACTTACCCGGTCTGGTGTTTCTATATGGGTCACTTTGACTTTGAAGACTGCTTTTGAAGGCGGCAATGGTAACAGCGAATACTGACATAGCACAGGGGTATCCAAATCACTATAAAGCAGTTCCTAAAAACATATGCACACAGAGGTATTACAAAGGTTGAAAAGAAGTTGATCATGTAAACTGTAATCTTCTGTGATACCAAGTTACTGGGAAAAAGGTACAAGTCTCAATCACCATCTCCTCATCCTTATAAGAAAAGTAAAGCCACTTTTTTTGACTATACTTCTCGAGGGTCACAGGAGTACATTTACTTCAGTTTGCCTGTGACCCAGAGTCAACTAATAGTGGGCTATTGCCCGCAACAGCTGATGAGGGAGAGCAGCTCCAGGCTCTTGAAGGATCCCAACAACATTGCTGGGATCCACCCAGCTGCCCGTTTGGCAGCTATTTGTGCCTCTCGGTGTGCGGCTGTGAGTCAGGGCTGGTTGCACCCGCCCCCTTTGCAGCCCAGCATACCAGTGAGTGCTGGACAGTTACTGCTCTCCGCTCAGAACAGACTGAGAACTGAGTAATCAGCGGGCATGTGATTGCTCAATTCTCGGTCATAAGGCTGAGTTCACACATGTGCGGCCATGGGTTCCTACCTGGGGACTGGTGCGTGTCTGTTCACAGGTTCATGTGCGAGTCAGGTCCGAATTTACACCTAAACCAGACCCAAACACAAACCGGGCCCTTTTTCAATCCGGACCGCAGCCGCCCTGGACCTGTGCGAACCGGCTCTATTAAGAGCCGGTCACACTTGCCTGTTATGCGAATTGGATGCAGAGGAAACCCGCATATGTGTGAACTCAGCCTAAGAGCTTTTTGTTATTCTTTTTAACCCCATACTTTAAGTTTATCAGACAACACAAAACCCTGTGTCCATTGCTGGATTGTGCTACTCTCTGGAAGGGTCCAGCTAACAATTTATAAGCAGTTAGGCCTTGTTTGCACTTGCTAAAAATACAGATGCTTAACAAATGTACCTATGGCGTTATCGAGTGGTTCGTTGAGTTTGATGTGCGCCAAAAACGCTTCTCAAACGCCTGACACACGTTTGAGTATTAATGGCATGCTAAAAACACACCCAAGATTCAAAGGTTTTATTTTCTGACTGTTGTGAACAAAGTCTAACGCGCTGCAAATGTACCGCAAAAGTACTGCAAACACATGTTGACACGTTTATGGTGCCATAGACTTGAATGGAAGGAGTTAAAATGCTTCAACTCCTTCAAAATGCCACATGAAGCTTCATTTTTGAAGAGCAACAATTCGACACGACACAAACGCTTCATGTTTTGATAATGTTTGCAATGACTGTATAGAAAGATTGAGAAGAGTGGGTGCAATGGAATAGTCTTTGCGACTATAGAAGCTTTAAAAAGGACCCAAGAATGGCAGCAACAGGCTTATTCTCTCTTTTTAGAGTGGTGTGCACCACATCGATAAAAACTGAAATGGTCTTGTTGAATCTGAAGGGGAAGGCACAGGAGCACATTTCTGCATCTGTGGTCAAATCCCACAAATAAATGAGTGATTTGGCTGTAGAATTTGGCACCATCAGTGGGTGCACTGGAAACATCCCCAATGCCATCTGGTAGAGTGAAAGCTGGGGCAGCCAGTACCGTGGGACTATCTTCGCCCCTTCCGCGTGTCTAGAACAAGACATGTTACTTAAAAGGTAACATGGGGTGGATTTACTAAAGGCAAAGAATGCAATGTTGGTTGAAAAAGGGGGGGGGAAAAAACTAGGACCTCTCCAATTTAGTCCTACCTTTTTCTGAGGGTATTAGGACTATTGCGGTACCAAAGGGATATAGACCAGGATATATAAAATCTTTTAGTTTATTAAAGGAGAAGACATTAAAAAAGTCCATATAAGGACACAATTGTAGATAAACAAAAACATAATAACAAGAAACTGTTTACAGCAATGTTGACCCAGAATTTATATTAATAATGCCCGCACAGGTAGATGAAGGCAGGTTATTTAGTACTTGTGGATGTGACCTCTACAGTTTCGCGGTCAAGCCGCTTCTTCGGGAGGCGTCTAGTACATTTTCTACAGAATGACAAAAAATCAACATTACAACAATACAACAAGTAATCACCATTGCTGTGATGTAAAAGTTTTTTACATCACAGCAACGGTGGGTACTAAGCTATAGACCCCCCAGTTTGCATCATTATTATTATCTTCAGCAAGGTGGCAGGGTTCCCTCTTTGTCCCTTCTTGTCTTCTCTCCCTCCCATTTCCCCCTCCTATCTTCCTTCCCCCCTTTTTTTCTCCCTTTCTTTCCCTCTCCCCTTTCTCTCCTCCCCCCTTCTTCCCTCCCTCTGTTCCTCTCTGGTCCTTCCTCTTCCCCCTTTTATTTCCCCTTTTCTCCCCCCCTCCCCTTTTTTCCATCCCCCTCCCCTCCTGTTCCTTCTTTTCCCCTCTTTCCGATTCCTCTTTACTTTTCCCTCCCTATCCTTTCTCCCCCCCCCTCTTTTCTATCTTCTCTCTTTTTTTCTCCTTCCTTTTTCCCTCCATCTTTCTCTCCCCCCCTCCTCCCTTTTTTCCTGCTCTTTTTCCCTTCCCACCACTTTCATTTCTTATTTCATGCACTTAGGTGGTTCCCTCTTCTTTCCAAGAACCCCTTGTGTATCATTATTTACACATTTTCTATTATTTTATTTCCATAATAGTATTTCCTAAGTGCCCCCCTTGCCCGCCCCCGGGGGAGCGCCTGTTGTGGGCGTCTCACAGTGTCGTTCTAGCCCTTTGTGGGCCAAGGGTGGCGAGTGCAATATCAATTAATAATTATTTTCTCCAATGTTAACATTGTGTATATGTATACATTTCCTCACGTAAATATGTAGTGATTACTTGTTGTATTGTTGATTTTTTGTTATTCTGTAGAAAATGTACTAGACGCCTCCCGAAGAAGCGGCTTGACCGCGAAACTGTAGAGGTCATGTCCACAAGTACTAAATATCCTGCCTTCATCTACCTGTGCGGGCATTATTAATATAAATTCTGGGTCAACATTGCTGTAAACAGTTTCTTGTTATTATGTTTTTGTTTATCTACAATTGTGTCCTTATATGGACTTTTTTTTAATGTCTTATCCTTCAATAAACTAAAAGATTTTATACATCCTGGTCTATATCCCTTTGGTACCGCAATAGTCCTAATACCCTCAGAAAAAGGTAGGACTGAATTGGAAAGGTCCTAGTCCCCCCCCCCCCCCCTTTTTCAACCAACATTGCTTTATACATATTAAGGATGATGGTACCTATCAAAGATTAAATACCCTTAAAATTTAACCTGGTGGCATACTTTTGATTAAAGGCAAAGAATGTATACTTTTTGCAAGTGCAGTTGCACACATTTTCCCCAGAGCCCAATGAATGTGGTTAAGCTGCACTTTGTAATGAACACCCAATAGGATGCAAGAAAAAAAAAAAAAAAAAAAAGCTTTACCACATTTTCGAGGGAAAATGAATGAGTGCAACACTTGCAAAGTTCACAGTCTGCCTTTAGCAAATCTACCCCAAACTGTTCAGTGTATAATGCAAGACTTAGGCATTCACAAAATCCAAATATCTGGTAGCAGATGTGGGTGGCCACTTGTGAACAAGGTCACAGTGGATTTTGGGCAGCAGGAATGGATTAAAAATCAGAGTTTCCTGTGGCTCTTGCAAGAGGGAGCATCAGTAGTGAAATGCTCCCTCAGCGCTTTTTGGTAGGAAACAAAGCATAGAGTGTACATAACACTTCACCATCAATGCTCAATGAGTTAACCCCTTCTGTGGAGAAAACCTACAATACCACTGGGAATTTTAAAGGCACCCAGCGACCTAAGCAAATGAGGTAACTCTTGGAGCTCGACGTGACCAGCCTAACTAAAGGGTGAATCTTCAGAGACAGGGCAAGCACTGCCAAAAGTGTTTTGCAGCTATCTTTTACCAGAACAAAGTCTGGAAAGAACCATGCTTGGGACCCAATACCCTACGTTTACGATTGCTAGACAATGGCAACATTTTTTGCTAGTGCAGCACCCAGATCACACTATATAACTTTGTCGATTCTGTGAGACTCCATTTTTTTTTTAGCAAGCAAGGGAATGATCACGATGCAGAGCGAAGGGGGCTTGTGTCCTGTATTCTAAGATAAAGGGATTTACAGGTAAGTCAATATTGCCATTATCATAAAGTGAGAATAAACTCCCAATGGTTGACATTTACCTATAGGTGAGCCTATAATACAGCATACCTATAGGTACAGTAAACATCTCCTAAACGTGAACCCTTTAGGAGTTATTTACTTGTGAAGGGGCCAGTGATGTCACTGGCGCATGCGCTCCAAAGGAACAGCCACCCGCGCCGTTCCTTCAGAGTCCTCTGCCGTAAATAGCAGCTCCAGCGCGCATGTGCGGGAGCAGTGCTGTGTTTCGGCCTAGACCAACAAGGCCCAGGTCTAAGGCGGAGGACGTGGGGAACCCCCAGGCAGCGGTGAGAGCAGAACTGCTGCAGGTAAAATTAGTTACTATTACCAGTCCTTTACCAAGCAGCCAATATAAAGTGCTAAATATGGATTGAATTAATATACAGATCACATTGTAAGTGATCCATGCTGCAAACTCATTAAACCGTCCACATTCAGTGAAAGTTCACGTACTGCAACATTGCAGTACATGAACTTTCACTAAATGTGGATGGTTTAATGAGTTTGTATTGATTTCAGCATGCATGGAGCACTTTGCAGTAATGAACTTTCACTGAATGTGGACTGTTTGCATTTATTTCATTATGTGAAAAGTGCTCCATGCATGCTGAAATGAAAGTTCATTACTGCAAAGTGCTCCATGCATGCTGAAATGAATGCAAACTCCTTAAACAGTCCACAGTCAGTGAAAATGAATGTACTACAAAGTGCTATGTACTATAATCCATACATAATTCACGTACACCAATAAGTTGTGATATTATGAAACTGATGAGGCTGCACCGATTGCCACTGATAAGACGGCACTCTTAAGCTGCACTGATAGGCCACACTGGTGGCCCCTGATGAGGCCGCACTAAAGGGCGCCGATAAGCTGCTCTGATGGGCACTGATAAGACAGCACTGATGGGGCTGCACTAATAGGGCGCTTTAGTGGCCCCTGATGAGACCGCACTGATAAGGCAGCACTGATAGCCCCTGATGAGGCTGCACTAATAAGGCAGCACTGATGGTGCTGCACTGGTGACCCCTGATGAGTCGCACTGATAAGCTGCACTGGTGGCCCCTGATAAGCTGCGCTGATGAGGCCGCACTGATATGCACGGATAGCACTTTTCATTATTTGAAATGGTATACAAAACAACAAAATAAACAAGTAGGCACTTGGTATCCACTTTTAATGTATAGAGAGGAAGAGGTGGAGCCTAAATAGGAAGGGGTGTGGTTTACAGACAGGATAGGTCTTAAACAGGAAGGGGTGTGGCATTGACAGAAAGAGGTGGGTCATTTAAATTAGAGGGTGCATGATTTTAATCAGGCCTAGGGCAGCACAAAACCTAAATACACCACTGTGCGGGAGTGACATTGCGGCGTAGCCAGACGGCCCAGAGGATGCAAATCCAGAAGGAAGACGGGTGAAGATGGAAGCCCTGTTAGTGGTGACAGTTCGTGGCTTTGTTCTAAGAAAATTTTCACATAATGTGCTAGTATGTGATGCATACTAGCACATTATAACTTTATCTTGCAGGTTTAAAAGGAAGAAAAAAAAAAACATGGCAATTTACTACCATTTCAATCAGGACTTGATCTTAATGCAGGACTTGCATCCTAAAGCAGGGCATACATGGACCAGAAAATCAGCTGGTTTAGCAGGAACCAATCAACTTTTGGTCCATGTGCACTGCTGTCTGTTCAACAGACTGGCTTCTGTCAGACAGTCATGCGGGAAAACCAGTATTCGATCAGCACTTGCAGCCCATGGCTGATGTAGGGATCTGACAGTTTTTTTTTCATTCAACCCGCTGGTTGAACAGGAGACATACTTCAGCAATAAACTGAAATGTGGGCAACAACATAGCAAAACAAACTGACAGTTTAAAGCACCTGGCGGCTGAAACTTGCACATGCCGTGGCCTGAACTTGAGGCCCAAAATCTTGAACTTTAAAAATGTGTGAGCAGAGGACCAGGTGGCAGCCTTGCAAATGTGGGAAGCAGATGCTTGATGCTGAAAAACCCAAAAGACACCAACAGACATGATGGAATGAGCTCTTATAGGGAAAGGAGGAACTCTGTCCCTAAGGGCTAACAGTGGGGAAAAAAATTATTTGATCCCTGCAGATTTTGTAAGTTTGCCCACTTACAAAGAAATAATGGGTCTATAATTTTTATCATAGGTGTAATTTAAATGATGGAGACAGAATATCAACCAAAAATCCAGAAAAAAAACACAATATAAATTGAGTTGCAGTTCAGTGAGTAAAATAAGTATTTGATCCCCTACTAACCAATAATTCTGCCTCCCAGAAATTGGCTACAGTATGTGCTCATGTGGTACACAGCTTAGTCCTGTCAATTTAAGAATGTGCTCCTAACAACAACTCATTATGTGTTTAAAAGACACCTGTCCATAGAATTTCTTTCTTCCATTCAAACCTCACCATCATGGGCAAGACCAAAGAGCTGTCAAAGGACATCAGGGACAAGATTGTAGACCTGCACAAGGCTGGAATTGGATAGAAGACCATAAGCAAGAAGCTGGTGAGATGGAGACAACTGTTGCAGCGATTATTCACAAATGGAAGACATACAAAATAACCATCAATTGCCTTTGGTCTGGAGCTTAATGCAAGATTTTGCCTCATGGGGTAAGGATGGTCATGAGAAAAGTGAGGAATCATCCCAGAACTTCATGGGAGGAGCTTGTGAATGATCTCAAGGCAGTGGGGACAACAGTCACCAAATAAACCATTGGTAACAATACGCTGCCATGGATTGAAAACCTGCAGCGCCCGCAAGAACCCCCCTCAAGAGGGCACACGTACTAGGTCCGTCTGAAGTTTGCCAATGAACATCTAAAGGATTCAGAGAAGAGAGAAAGGGAGAAAGTGCTGTGCTCAGAGACCAAAATTTAGCTTTTTGGCTTTAACTCGACTCGCCATGTTTGGAGGAAGAAAAATGCTGACTATCACCCTAAGAACACCATCCCTACAGTCAAACACGAAGGTGGAAACATTATGCTTTGGGGCTGTTTCTCTGCTAAAGGTACAGGCCAATTTTGCCGCATTAGGGGGCCAAGTATTGTAAAATCTTAGATGAGAACCTTCTTCCTTCAGCCAGAACACTGAAGATGGGTCTTTCAGCAGGACAATGACCCAAAATATACAACCAAGGCAACAAAGAAGTGGCTCAAGAAGAAGCACATTAAGGTCATGGAGTGGCCTCCAGAACTTAATCCTATAGAAAATTTATGGCGGGAGCTGAAACTTCAAGTTGCCAAGCAACAGCCAAGAAACCTTAAGGATTTAGAGAAGATCTGTAAAGAAGAGTGGAACAAAATGCCTCTTGAGATTTGTGCAAACCTGTATCCAACTACAAGAAACATCTTACTTCTGTGTTTGTTAAGAAGGGTTTCTTCACCAAGTACTAAAGTCATGTTTTTCTTGGGGATCAAATACTTATTTTACTTACTGAACGGCAACTCAATTTATAACATTTTATCGTGTATTTTTCTGGATTATTGGTTGATATTCTTAAAAACACGATCTCAGGTTTGCCAGCAAAAAAAAAACAAAAACAGCAGTGTTTACATCTGCAGGTGCCGGAAGCGACATCATGACATCGCTTCCAGCCTCCAAGGCGCATATCCGGGGACCATCTGGTCCACAGTCTGTTCTATGGGTGTCATTCTCTGGCTCCTCAATTGCATGGGAGAGACCGGAGAAGCCCTGCAGGATGGCAAGAGTAGTAGCAGCAATAGCTGTTGCAGGGCTAGTCCTGTCAGGTTAAAGAGGGCTTTTAAAGTGGAGATCCACCCAAACGGGGAAGTTCCACCACCCCTTTGTAAAATGACACTTTGTCATCAGAATCAGACATCTTCAATAGGTACAGTGAGATGATTGTTTAGGACAGAGATGACAAGGTTGGTCACAATAATGGTGCATTTCTGGGCAAACTTTTTCCACTAGATACAGTTCAGCAAAGATTTTTGGGGGAGTGAAAATCCTTTCAGGAGAAACCCAGTCAATATAGACCGCACATTCTATCTGTTCATGAACAAGGAATGTTTTGCAAGTTTTTGTAGGTCTTTGTAACTAAAGTAGCACGATGAGACAGAGACCAGTCCATTTGTACAATGCCAAGGCTATTGCAGATGGAGGCAAGGAGCTTTCACATTAGCAGGGGTGTTATGTGAAGCTCCCTTTTTTAACACCATGTCCATATGGGGAAGAGAACTCTTCTTCAGCTTCCTCAATGGTGCTTTGATAGCTTCTTCATTCCCTTCAGATTCATCATCCTCTAGGACCATACCAGGGTCTGACTCTGTTTCAGAAACAGGAGCAGGAGGAGGCAGGGCATTTCAGAGCTATGGACAAAGATGGCTGCATTAAAGCTGTAATTTGCCCAAGGAATCGACAGATGCAAAGAAAATTGGATTTTTGTTACTCACATAAAATCCCTTTCCGGGAGTTCAATGACAGACACCACTTCGCTTCTCTCCAAAATTATAACTGATGGGGTTTTATAGTGCCACCTACCAGCAGTAAGACATTAGGCAGAAAAAAGCTCAGCACCTCTTATTATTATTATTATACAGGATTTATATAGTGCCGACAGTTTACGCAGCGCTTTACAACATTAGGGCAGACAGTACAAGTACAATGCAATTCAATACAGGAGGAATCAGAGGGCCCTGCTCGTTAGAGCTTACAATCTAGGAGGGAGGGTCAAGTTATACAAAAGGGTAATAGCTGTGGGGGATGAGCTCATGGAGAAAATAGTGCAGTTGTTAGATGGAGGCAGGATAGGCTTCTCTGAAGAGGAAAGTTTTCAGGGATCGCCTAAAAGTGGATACATTTGGAGAAGATCGGACAGATTGGGGTAGGGAATTCCAGAGGATGGGTGAGGATCGGGAGAAGTCCTGGAGGCGGATATGGGAGGAGGTGATGAGGGAGCTAGAGAGCAGGAGATCTTGGGAGGAACGGAGATGGCGATTAGGTTGGTATTTTGAGACTAGGCTAGTGATGTAACTGAGGGCAGAGTTGTGGATGGCTTTGTAACTTATTGTTAGTATTTTGAATTTAATTCGTTGGGCGAGTGGTAGCCAATGGAGGGATTGGCAGACACTGAACGGTTTGTAAGGTGGATGAGTCTGGCAGCCGCATTCATGATGGACTGAAGGGGGGATAGTCTATTTAAAGGTAAGCCAATGAGGAGTGAGTTGCAGTAGTCAAGGCGAGAGATAACCAGGGAGTGAATCAGGAGCTTTGTGGTTTCATTGGTTAGAAAGGGACATAGTTTAGAGATGTTGCGGAGGTTGAGGCGGCAAGCTTTGGAAAGTGATTGGATGTGGGGCTGAAAGGAGAGTTCAGAATCTAGGATAACACCTAGCACCCTGACATGTGGGGACGGGCGGATGGTTTTGCCATTGCTCTTCACAGAGAAGTCGGGGGAAGAGGCATGTGGGGGAGGAAATATTATAAGCTCGGTTTTGGACAAGTTGAGTTTGAGGAAGTGGTGTGACATCCATACAGATATGTCGGTTAGTAAGTTAGTGATGCGTGAGGAGACTGATGGAGTGAGTTGAGGGGTGGAGAGATAGATTTGTGTGTCATCAGCAGAGAAATGATATTGAAAGCCGTGAGAGGCTATCAGCTGACCCAGGGAAGAGGTGTAGATTGAAAATAAAAGAGGTCCAAGAACAGAACCTTGGGGGACCCCGACAGAGAAGGGAAGAGGAGTGGAGGAAGTAGAATTGTAAGTGACACTGAAGGTGCGTTGGGGTAGGTAGGATGAGAGCCACTGAAGAGCACAGTCACGGAGACCGAGGGAGTAAAGTTTTTTGAGGAGGAGGGGGTGGTCAACCGTGTCAAAGGCAGCTGAAAGAAGTAGGAGTACAGAATAGTGTCCGTTGGTTTTTGCAGTTAGTAGGTCATTTGTGAGTTTTAAAAGAGCAGTTTCTGTGGAGTGTTGAGGGCGAAATACAGATTGAAGGGGATCAAGAAGGTTGTTTTTAATGAGGTGGTCACTCAGTTGGTTGTAAACCAGGCGTTCAAGGAGTTTAGAGGAAAAGGGGAGCAAGGAGATAGGGCGTAGGTTGTTAAGATTGGTAGGGTCCAAGGATGGCTTTTTGAGTATGGGAGTGACCAGTGCATGTTTTAGAGCATCGGGGAAGATGCCAGAGGTGAGGGAGAGATTGAAGATGTGGGTTAGAGAGTGTAGGATGGGGTCACAGGGTGACCGTAGCATTTGAGAGGGAATAGGGTCCAGGGGACAGGTGGTTAGGTGGGCGATAGAAAGGAGTTTAGCAACTTCGTCTGGAGTAGCAGATTTGAATAGGGGGAGTGTCAGTTGTACCTGTTAACATAGGGTCTTAGCTGGGGGAGATACCTGTAGAGTGGAGATTTCATCACGGATTGTATCAATCTTGTTTTTGAAGTGATTAGCGATTTCCTGGGCAGTGAGTAAGTCAGTGGGGGGAGGCGGTGGAGGACAAAGTAGAGAGTTGAAGGTAGAGAAGAGTTTACGGGGATTGGATGAGAAGGTGTTAATAAGAGTTGTAAAATAGGGGGAGGTGTAACGATATCACGTACGGGACATGAAAAGCTGTAGCTAGCTGCCATCTTGTGTGGAAGTAGCCATGACAGTTTGGCTAACCATGTAACATTACAGAGAAATCTGAACTCCCTCCTCCTTTGTCTTAGGAATTCAAAGCTTTTTAAGTTCAACAGAAAAGGTTATCTCAACAGAGAAAACAGAACCAGGCTAGGTCAGCAGAAAAACTGCGCGTTGAAAGGGCAGAGTGTTCAGGCCTGTCGTAAAACTGTCACCCTCTCCATTCAGAGACCTAACAGGCCCCGGTTGTAAATTGTCTGAATACACATCCAACTTAAAACCGTGGAGTAAGTATGAAATTTCAGCATGTTTCATAACTTCTGACTTAGTAATAGAACAGCCATAATATGGACATATTTAGTTTCCTCAGATAATATGTAACATTTCAAGTCCAGACACCCCTATGTCAGGTCATATGGGAAACCCCTGGGACCACTTATTCCTCTTAAGCAGACTATACATTATAGATATGGCATGTTTAGACTTGTTTTGAAGGAAATCTCACGTTGAATAATAATATGGATATTTGGAGTCTGTAAACACTATAGATGCAGATATATGAATATGTATTACAAAATCTACCTGGGACGTGGTCATGAATGTAGACACCTCCCAGCAACCAACCCCTAAACAAGATGACCAGACGATTGGTCACTGGTCACTGTCAACACCCCTTTTGATTTGACAGAAAAGAGGAGATGCCAAGACAATGGTCAGTTCTTCTTTTACCATCCAAGAAGAAACATCTGCCAAGTCGAGAACCGATTACCTAGCTCATCGATCGAACTCTGATCAACCCTCGGACATTAATTGCAAGTATTCTTTCTTCCCAATTCTACCTTATTGCTTTGTGGCTGTATATTGTCTATGTTTTTGAAACATCTTTTTTCTGTAAATATTTTATTTGCATCCACTTTGACCTTTTCATAATAAACTCTTATGTTGAAAAGTGTTAACCTTGTCTCTAAAGCTCTTAACGCAAGCTATAAACGAACCTGCCTCTTGAAGGGCGCTACTGTTGTAGAGTAAGACTCTGAGCAGACCTGTCTGTGGTGGCAGTGTGTGTGGCAGATGCTTATTCTAAAATTATAATTGGTATTGTTAAAATTACAAGTCTCCCCCGGCTCGGTCTTTAAACGGGGGTGGTGGCAGTTAAAGGGTTAATTGTGTAATTAGCTTAGTGACAATCCCTCTCAGGCCGCTGCAATGATATTATTGCATGAAAATGCATGTGGTAAGAAAACCAAAGAACAAGCAAGGTGGTGTTATTTTTTTTTTGTTTTTATTTTACCATTTTAAATTGTGTTTTTATGCTTTTAGTAGTTTTAAGTTGTTTTATAAGAAAACTCTTGACACAGTGGCACTCTCGGTGCAGCCGAGAGTGGCATTGTTACGTGGTGTGAGGTTGGCCGGTCCTTCGTTGCAAGTTAGCGAGGAGGTCTTATGAGCTGTCTTCTGTGCATAAAACCCCCTATAAACTGCACATGCCACCACTTCGAATAAAGCAGTGTCAGAAGCAAACTCCAGCAGAGGGGTGGGTGCTTGATCCTGCAAAGCAGACCAGGAGCAGCTTTAGAGGGAAGGAAAACTTAAATGAGGCGAAACCAATCCCATGGTGCCAGTTGTGCATCTACTGTGTCCACAACGGGGAGAGGTGCCAGCACGCCCACTTCCAGCATTCCACAGCATTGGCAAATTATCACATCCGGATGCAGGGCCCTAGTCCAGCATCTGACAGCTTAGTCAGCCCCCCAGTTTTTGTGACCAGGGATATTTACTGTCGAAAGAGCTGGGACCAACCATTCCGCCCACGAGAGAATTTAAGATACATCCAGAGCCACTCCCACACTCTGTGTTCCCCTTACTGATTGACATATTCCCTCGTGGTGGTGGTGTTGTCTGCCTGAATCCTGGCCGAAAACCACCAGAGACGATTCATCCAGTGCTCTAGGGATTCCCCGATTGCTTGTAGCTCTAAAAAACATTAACAGTCGAGCTTCCTCCCGAGTCCAGCAACCTTGAGTGGAACTCAAGCCCGGGATTCCTCCCCAGTCATACTGGCTGACATCTGTCGTGACTTCTGTTCCAACGGTGAGGGAGAAAATACTTTCCGGCCTGTAACCCTGGAGTCTGGAGCCACCAGAGGCGAGAAGCCCTAGTGGAACAATCCAGGCAAATCTGGTTGTCCAGAGAGAAGGGAGATCTGTCGAGTTTCGACAGAATTTCTTTCTGCAGAGTCCTCACATGGAGCTGCGCATACCAGACCGCCTCAAAGGTGGATACCATCAGACCGAGAGCCTGCATGCAAGAATGCAGGGCAGACCATAGGCAGGACAAGGACAGTTTCACCACAGTTCGGAGCTACTGGAATTTGTCTAGTGGAAGAAATCTTTGGCCTGACCCGAACTGAGATAATCTAGATGCCTGGTTGGCGTCAAGGTGGACTTTTTGATGTTAAAGATCAATTGTCATGAGGACCACGTACCTGAGGTGAGACTGAAGTAGTGGGGAGGCCTCCCTTGCACCTCAGGTCCTTGAAGCTTCTGGAGATGGAGACAGGGACTTGGTGGACACAGTGGCACAGGTGCGGAGCACCATGTAAACCTTAATCCGAGACAAGGTCAAGTCCAGTTTGGCAACGAAGTATAAAAGGTTTAATCAGAAGATGAATGGTCGAGATCCAAGCCGCGGTCGGTTCCAATCTGGCAGCCGAGTACAAAAAGGGACAAAGAAGTAGAATGGTCAAGGTACAAATCCGAGATCAATGGCAATCAAGAGTAGTCAAATAGGTTTCCAGGTCACAACAAGTTCAGACAGATCACACGCTAGCACAGGAACAAAGGGGGACTGAAGGTAATCCAGCAATTTGGCAGTGTCTGGGCTGGGGTTTATATAGGGAAGTTTGAGGTCGCTTCCTGTGCACCTCCTCTGCATTTTCCCATCAGGTTGAGGTCACTTCCTGTGCGCCTCCTGGGCATTTACCCACCCTTTTCCATCAGGTTGAGGTCACTTCCTGTGCACCTCCTGGGCATTTTGCCATCAGGTTGAGGTCACTTCCTGTGCGCCTCCTGGGCATCTTCGTGCCTTTTTCCATCAGGTCTTCTGTGCAGGTGCGGGTTGGCGCACTGAGGCATCTTTGGCGCATGCTCAGTTGGCATGGATTTCCTCTTGCGGCAACGCATCATTGGTGCATGCGTAGTAAGCCCTGGACTCTTACAGAGCCCCTCAGAAGGAAGGGGCGGCCTCCGGTTGCCCGTCCAGGATGAAGCTTGCTGAAAGAACCGCCGGAGAAGATCTGGAGAATGGATATGCGACTTGGGTTCCCAGGAATTCTCTTCAGGGCCGTAAACCCTCCACTGTACCAGAAGCCCCTTCTACAGCAGCCCAGGATGGCCTCCACCTCGTACTCCTCAATCCCTTTAATCATAGAGGGAGGAGGGGGAGGGGCCCCACGTTCCCCAAAGGGGTTCGGGGCCACGGGCTTCAGGAGGGAGGCATAAGAGACAGGGTGGATCTGTTAAGTTGAGGGCAGTTTGAGTTTTTAGACAACAGGGTTAAATTGGGACAGGACAGGGAAGGGCCCAATGAACTTAGGGCCCAATTTCTTGGAGGGACAGGCCAACTTCAAATGCCTGGTAGACAGCCAAACCTTGTCTCCCGGTTGAAGATCCAGGTCCCCCCTGCAGCCTTCAATCATAGATGGTCTTGTAATCAGGCTGTGCCTTGGCCATGGCATCCTCTAGGAGCTCTAAGTTGTTGTGTAGAAACTTCACTGTGTTCCAGACAGCCGGGACCGAATCAGAAGCGGGTAACACCTTAAAGGTAATAATAACTGTAAGCGCATATACAAAAAATGCATACAATAATGGGGGTATATAGGATTAGCCAGGCATGAAGTCCATGGCCATAGTAGTGGCAGTCCAGGGGTTAATATAGTCTCTGACCGTACAGGATATGAAGAGCTGGCTAATGGGGTGGTTGGTCCTAGAGGTGGCTGCTGTCCTCAGAGAGCTGGCTCTGTGGTATTGCAAGAGGGGGTGGAGAAAGGAAGCGCCACCTGAGTGTAGTATTAATATGAAAGTTTAATGACACATGAAAAATTGAAGGAGCAGCAGCTCCGAGTGCGTAGCCTAGCTTATCCAGCCTCCAGAACCCTCCCTCGGTGTTAGCCCTCCCCATGGAGTGTACCCGGAAGTTGGTGGATGACCCATGACGTCACGCACATCCTCCGTGCGCTCCACGCCGGTCCCAGCTTCTCCCTGATGGCCACAGGATGTTACCAGCTACAAGCTTCCACCTGCAGCCCTACAACGCTGATACACCTTCCGGACTGGAGCTCGAGGAACATACACATACACAGACTGCCTACTCACAGATGAGCCTTTTAACATGTCCTTCTTGTAAGTGTTTATTTTTCATGTGTCATTAAACTTTCATATCAATACTACACTCAGGTGGCACTTCCTTTCTCCACCCCCTCGGGTAGCACCTTAGCCTGCTAACCAACACCTGGTGACTCACGTGACCCAGGAAAGAAGAAATTAACTGCTGAAAACGACTGGTTCGGAGCCTGCTCTGTGTCCCACAGCTGTCCCCTGGAAGCACCGCATTTCTGCTATATTAACCGCTTGCCGACCGCCGCATGTACATTTACCTTCGGCAGAATGACACGGCTGCGCAAATGGGCGTCCCTGTACGTCCCTTTGAGTTTGCCACTCTATGTCCGCCGTTTCCCCGGCGATCGTTTCACAGAGAGGTGCCTATGTAAACAAGGCATTCCCTGTTCTGCCTTGCGACAGGACAATGATCTATTGCTCCCTGTCATCGGGAGCAGTGATCACTGTTGTGTCACTTGTAGCCCAGCCCAGCCCCCCCCCCCCCACACAGTTAGAATCACTCCCTAGGACACACTTAACCCCTTCATCGCCCCCTAGTGGTTAACCCCTTCCCTGCCAGTGTAATTTACACAGTAAGCAGTGCATTTTTATAGCACTGATCGCTATATAAATGACAATGGTCCCAAAATAGTGTCAAAAGTGTCCGATCTGTCCGCCATAATGTCGCAGTCATGATAAAAATCGCAGATCGTCGCCATTACTAATATAAAAAAATTAACAATAAAAATGCCATAAAATTATCCCCTATTTTGTAGACGCTGTAACTTTTGCGCAAACCAATCAATATACACTAATTGCTATTTTTTTTTACCAAAAATATGTAGAAGAATACATATCAGCCTAAACTGAGGAAAATTTTTTTTATATATATTAGTGGGATATTTATTATAGCAAAAAGTAAAAAAATATTGCTTTTTTTTTTCAAAATTGACGCTCTTTTTTGTTTATAGTGCAAAAAATAAAAACCGCAGAGGTGATCAAATACCACCAAAAGAAAGCTCTATTTGTGGAAAAAAAAGGACGTCAATTTTGTTTGGGTACAACGTCGCAGGACCGCACAATTGTCAGTTAAATCGACACAATGCGGAATCGCAAAATATGGCCCGGTCATTCAGCAGCCAAATCTTCCGGAGCTGAAGTGGACCAAGCCTCTTTTTCAGATGTGTTTTTTACAAGTTAAAAACATTTTTTATTTGGCTAGAAAATTATTCAGAATCCCCAAATGTTATACATTTATTTTTTTCTAACACCCTAGAGAATAAAATGGCAGTTGTTGCAATATTTTGTCACACCGTATTTGCGCAGTGGTCTTACAAGCGCACTTTTTTTTGGAAAAAAATACACTTTTTTGAATTAAAAAAAAAGACAACAGTAAAGTTAGCCCAATTTTTTTTATATTGTGAAAGATGTTACGCTGAGTAAATTGATAATCAACATGTCACGCTTCAAAATTGCTCCCGCTCGATGAATGGCGACAAACTTTTACCCTTAAAATTCTCCATAGACCACGTTCTACAGGTTGCATGTTTTCAGTTACAGAGGAGGTCTAGGGCTATAATTATTACTCTCACTCTACTGATCGCGGCGATACCTCACATGTGTGTGGTTTGAACACCATTTTCATATGCAGACTTTTTGACGTCGCTTCTGCCCTGCAATGTCATCAAGATGGGTGGGGGCCATTTTCCACTCACTCAACTCTATGCCCAGCTAGTGAAAGCCTCCGCTAACAACCGGTAAGCGGCGGAGGGCACCGGAGCACGGCGGGAGGGGGCACTCTCCCACTGCTGATAAAAGTGATCTTGCGGCAAATCCACCGCAGAGACCACTTTTATCTTGAAGTGGACCGCTGGCCGAACAAGAGGATACTGGGGTTATGGCAGCTAGCTGCTGCCATAACAACGATATCCTCCTTCAAAGTCAGGACGCATACCGGCGTGCGGCGGTCCAGGAGTGGTTGAATAAGCTGGCTGTGCGCCTGAACGTTTCACGTATGTGTGCGTATGCACGTGCATGGTCCCGGCGAATGGGTGCGGCTGTATTTGCATACAACGCAAATCTTCGTGCAAGATTATGCTATGGCGTGTGGGCAAAACGCAAAACGCCAAGGCCAAACAGCCGCGAACCCTTGTGCATGTTTGCGAACCAAAATGCTTAATGGCGCACCCTCGTGCGCAGACCATCCATAAGAAAAAACAGCCAAGACAACAAGAAAAAAGGTATTCTCTGCAAACACCCACAGCTAGCCCAAACTCCCCCCTGTGGTCACTGCACACAGGAGTCCAGCCTCGAGCTAGCTTGACTGATTGTTACAATCACTGGGGCACCCCACAATAAGCTAATAGGGGGTTTTCACTTACTCCTCCAGGAACAGGGCAGCCTTAGAAACTTAAATCCCAATCTTCACCCATCACGGCGGATTCTGTCACTTGGGGACCTTCAAAGACTGGGTACCCTTTCAGTTTTAGGGTTCACTCCCTTGGACCTGTACAGCACCCTGCAGGAATGCCTAAGCTCTGTGGTGTCCAGGATTCTACTATGCAGGGTTCAGCGAACGAAAATCACGTTACAGGCAAAACCTTGCAGGATCCTTACGTCTTCTTTGTGAGGCTCGGGTACCATTTATTTAAGCATAAAAGCTTTTCTTCAAATTGATCCGATCGGTCTATACCTTGATTCATTATAAGAACTGTTTTGGGACTCAAGACCTGGAGCCCTAGAGAGCTCAACAAACGTGCCCATCCACCTTGCAGATACTGGTAAAAAACTGAAGACTGAAGTACTTCCTGTTGGGAGGGGTTATATAGGGGTGGACTTCCTGTCTAAAACTTTCATTCACCTAGAGATGGCGTATAACCCAGTAGGTAACGAACAATAGCTTAACTGTGTCCCATAATGTATGACAAAGAAATGTGGGTGGGAATGCGTCAGACAGGAGGCATGAAGCAGTTACTTCTGCCTGAGACCAAGTCTGGACAGGAGAAGAAAAAACAATGCACAGAGAAACGTTGGGACCAAATAGAAGGGTTACCACAATGCAGTGAATAATGCCCTAATCCTATGCCTGTAGAACAGCATAATTTGGTATGCACTGCTGTCTTAGTAACAGGGTAGGATTGGTGTATATACACATGGAAACCCTCAAAAGGGTCATGATCTGGGAACCATAGAAATGGACCACGGCCCTGAACGTCTAAAGCACCCTATGGCTACCTACACATTTTGCACTACGTGCCAAGTTGAGCTTCTACCATAGGATCCAGTGACCAAAGAAAACATTACAGGCTAGTCTCAGACAGCGGGATCTGGGTACATCAAAAAAGGGGTATAGGGTATTCCTGCGCTATCGTGAGACGGGGTGAGGAAGAAAGGAGAAGCCAAAATCAAAGTGAAATAAGGAAAAGCAGCCTACACCGGGTAGGGTACAACCTGTCCCTGGCTAAAATAGGAATGAATAAAAATGTGGTGCTGCGCTAATCCTTTAAATGAACAATAATTCTATGTGTGATACCTCAGTGATAGTGGGTGTCTCCAAAAAATAAATATATGACAATAGAACAATACCTCAATGTGACTCTGTAGTAAAAATATAATAGTGATATGTCTTCTAGCAAAAGGGTATAACTATATACCTATCATACAGGTAATCCACTAGATATGACAATAAAACAAACAAAATTTGTGAAAGGTGACTGGTGCTTATAAACAGATCCTAGTACACAAAATATATAAAAATAGCAGCTAGCTTTAGGAGGTAACCAGTCTCTGACTGGACTGGCATACACCTGGTGTGACTCAACACACACCCAGGTGTATATATGCAAAGGGAATAGTGCTTATAGTGCATAACAAAGTGACAGTCTTAATATGGCTGAGTGATATAAAGTTCATTCGTATGCATGCAAGAACACATGCAAAATAATAGTGCTCCACTTGAAAACAATCAACTATTCAAAGTCCACAAAGTATATATATATATAAGTGATCCACTTGGTGCCAAGTAAACGTGACGGTAGTGGTAATTCTTCATGCAGCACAGCACACACACTAGTGGGCAGTGGCCCCTTACCTGAAGGTAATGGGGTACTCGCATTTAGCCACTTTTAGGCATGGCAACCTTTCGCTGTAAGAACCGTGGAATCAACCAGCTGTGGGGGATGGTGGTGATGCAGTCCTATCCTGGTTTATCTCCTATGAGGGCGTATATTCCTTCAAGTAGTGTCCCGGGGTCACCCAGATAAATCAGAAAAGGAAGATCCCACAACGGTATAATATTGTATGGCAAACGTACAACTCTTTATTAAAAATTCATATGTACTCACATTAAAATCAACAATACCGGGTGGAGATCCGACGAGCAGCGAGCTCGTAATGCAAAAACAAACAGAGTGCCTGTCCCGTCCCTACGCGTGACGTCACGTGACTTCTTCAGGGGATACAGGGAGGCACTGTAGGTGTCCTTAAGTAGCTCCCCATAGACTATAATGGGCGCCCATTTTCCCGAAGCCGCCAGGAAGCACTGCAGCGGCCATTTTGCCTGGGGCGGATGGGCGCAGCTATAATGTTAGTCAGCCAATACCGATAACGGGGGCGGGCGCCATTCACTGACAGCCACGCCGGATCTAGCCAATCAGCAATCGCGCACATCTCAACTGTCAGCAAAGGGGAAACAAACATAATGTATCGGCTAGACGGCATAAGCGATCGCCTGTGTGCAGCGGTAGCTGCCCTAACAATACACAGGCCGATGTATAGACAGGAACACATAAAAATTTAAAAATAAGAAAAAAAATAGGAAAAATAATTTAAAAGTAAGAAAAAGGGGTTGGTATATGGGTAGGTCAGGTGGTCATAAATATGTTGTATACCCATACTTAGTCGGATCTCATGTCCATATATGTTAAAAATTATTTTTTAGAACAATCGAAATATAAAAAAGTTATATATATATATAAATATATATATATATATATATATATATAAAAAGGGCCGATCGGTCGGGGAAAGGCATCTATATACAATGAGATCCAAACAGTAAATATGTCATAACATGTACACAGTCTGGTAAACTAAAGTGCTAATGCAGAGTAGAGATATATAGCTATCTGTATTCTAGATGGGTACTGTGCACGATACATAGGTATACACCTAAATACAGAGTACTACAAAGAAAAAATATATAAAATAATAAACATAAAGGTGGCACAAGGTCAGGACCCTTAGTCAAGGGTGGATTTTCACCATGGACGCCTTCTCGCCAAGAGGCCTCAACATAGAATTTGACTTGAACTGTTTCCTGAGTAACTTTTAATACCTATCTTTCATATATTAGATGCTTTTAACATTCGAGTTTTATACTGAGACCTTTTCTGAATATTCCGCTACTGTGCTCATTCCCATTCCAGTCATATGGGGTCGACATGTAGGTCTGAGTCTGATATCATAACACACTTCTAACCCCACCACTGTCGACTGGGGAATCATGTGACAGATACACCTAGTTTTTATATATATATATATATATATATATATATATATATATATCTTTATGTTTATTATTTTATATATTTTTTCTTTGTAGTACTCTGTATTTAGGTGTATACCTATGTATCGTGCACAGTACCCATCTAGAATAGAGATAGCTATATATGTCTACTCTGCATCAGCACTTTAGATTACCAGACTGTGTACATGTTATGACATATTTACTGTTTGGATCTCATTGTATATAGATGCCTTTCCCCGACCGATCGGCCCTATATATATATATATATATATATATATATATATATATATATATATATATATATATATATATATATAACTTTTTTATATTTCGATTGTTTATTCTAAAAAATAATTTTTTTAAATAATTTTTAACATATATGGACATGAGGTCCGACTAAGTATGGGTATACAACATATTTATGACCACCTGACCTACCCATATAACAACCCCTTTTTCTTACTTTTAAATTATTTTTCCTATTTTTTTCTTATTTTTAAATTTTTTATGTGTTCCTGTCTATACATCGGCCTGTGTATTGTTAGGGCAGCTACCGCTGCACGCAGGCGATCGCTTATGCCGTCTAGCCGATACATTATGTTTGTTTCCCCTTTGCTGACAGTTGAGATGTGCGCGATTGCTGATTGGCTAGATCCAGCGTGGCTGTCAGTGAATGGCGCCCGCCCCCCGTTATCGGTATTGGCTGACTAACATTATAGCTGCGCCCATCCGCCCCAGGCAAAATGGCCGCTGCAGTACTTCCTGGCGGCTCCGGGAAAATGGGCACCCATTATAGTCTATGGGGAGCTACTTAAGGACACCTACAGTGCCTCCCTGTATCCCCTGAAGAAGTCACGTGACCGTGACGTCACGCGTAGGGACGGGACAGGCACTCTATCTTTGTTTTTGCATTACGAGCTCGCTGCTCGTCGGATCTCCACCCGGTATTGTTGATTTTAATGTGAGTACATATGAATTTTTAATAAAGAGTTGTACGTTTGCCATACAATATTATACCATTGTGGGATCTTCCTTTTCTGATTTATCTGGGTGACCCCGGGACACTACTTGAAGGAATATACGCCCTCATAGGAGATAAACCAGGATAGGACTGCATCACCACCATCCCCCACAGCTGGTTGATTCCACAGTTCTTACAGCGAAAGGTTGCCATGCCTAAAAGTGGCTAAATGCAAGTACCCCATTACCTTCAGGTAAGGGGCCACTGCCCACTAGTGTGTGCTGTGCTGCATGAAGAATTACCACTACCGTCACGTATACTTGGCACCAAGTGGATCACTTATATATATATATATACTTTGTGGACTTTGAATAGTTGATTGTTTTCAAGTGGAGCACTATTATTTTGCATGTGTTCTTGCATGCATACGAATGAACTTTATATCACTCAGCCATATTAAGACTGTCACTTTATGTTATGCACTATAAGCACTATTCACTTTGCATATACACACCTGGGTGTGTGTTGAGTCACACCAGGTGTATGCCAGTCCAGTCAGAGACTGGTTACGTCTAAAGCTAGCTGCTATTTTTATATATTGTGTACTAGGATCTGTTTATAAGCACCAGTCACCTTTCACAAATTTTGTGTGTTTTATTGTCATATCTAGTGGATTACCTGTATGATAGGTATATAGTTATACCCTTTTGCTAGAAGACATATCACTATTATATTTTTACTACAGAGTCACATATCACTATTATATTTTTACTACAGAGTCACATATCACTATTATATTTTTACTACAGAGTCACATTGAGGTATTGTTCTATTGTCATATATTTATTTTTTTGAGACACCCACTATCACTGAGGTATCACACATAGAATTATTGTTCATTTAAAGGATTAGCGCAGCACCACATTTTTATTCATTCCGGGATCTGGGTACAGTCCCCCAAGTTATATACCAATCGTAACTGATCCAGAAAACTGATAGATAGCCCAGTGCAGTAAGCAGATCTTGATAGAAGCTTCTGAGCGAAAAATGTTAAAAAAAGGGAAAAAATCTCCAGAGGGGAAACATGTCTATTAACTAAAAACACTAGCAAAATATTGAAGTCTCACAGAGTGGGCAGGGTTATATGGTGTGCTCTGGGGGTGGCCCTAGCATATTTTTGTCAGTGTCCAATCACATAACTTAAGCTGCATAGAACAGATGGTCAAAAAATACAATTGTGTTCTGTACTATCAAGATCATGCCGGTAGTTGGAGGGGTTGTCCTGTTATGGACAAAAGTTGTTCTTTGCCCAATTCTCTAGAGGTAGGAGCATAACCCAAAAGTGAATGACTATGTCCCCCAATAAAAGACATTTCTTTTAAAGTATTATCAGCAGTCAAAAGTACTATGTATGAAGCCTCACATGGCAAACCACTCCTGAAAATGATAATTGCCTGTCTGTAACTGAGATCCAGACCTTCAGTACTTTGCACCAGTGACCTGAAACAAGTATGCATATCAGAGGTTCAGTTTGACTTTGTGTTCTGTGTTTTTGTCCCAGATAAGTGCTGAAGCCAGAGAGAGACAGAAAATTATCAGTATAGGTGTCTGTAAAGAAAGATTACAAATGACATAACGTACCTGAAAATCAATGCCCCAAATTTTTTCGTGGGAAATTTTGGACAAACACTGCGTTTCCTACAAAGAATCAAAATATATAATTTTTTTAAGACCACAGAAAAAGAAACATTAAATTATATTTGCAAGACTTATCAACACTATAACCATGGAAGAGCATGACTTGGGAAATAGATGGCATAGTTTAGTGATGGAAATCCAGAGAAACTGCTATACTAAACTACTACACAGGTCCTCTTGATGGGCTACACGAATCAGATTATTTTGTATGTCATACAGACATGTCTACTTTACTACCAGCTTTAGTGACTGCTACACCAGCAAAGTATCACATAGACAGGGCATAGCTGCTTAAAGTAGAACTTTAGATGGGATGACAGCAGCAGCTTTGCTGTGCATACTAGCAAATTATGGCATACTTGTCTCTGGTTTGGGCCTCCTCCAGCGCATCTTGTAGCTAAATCATCTTCTGCACTCTCTTCAGTTCAGGCGGCTTCCTTCTTTAGCCATCAGGCAGCCAATGACGATATAAACTCTTGAGTATTCATGCCCTATTTTGACAATGCTAGAAGTGGTCCAGGACTGTAAGCTGCACTGCACAACACCACAGTCAGTAGACAGGTAAAATATATAGGGTACATACTATTCAGGACTATGTGAATTATGCTGCTACATTTAGGTATACTGTCATTGCCAAAAAGGCAGGAATTCACTGCCCAGGAATAAATCGTAACAGCCCGCCAAGCTTCAGGTAATGGATGCTCCTACAGATGTCTCTCTAGATCTCCTTTCATGGGCTTTAGTTTTCTATTCATGACCTACTCTCAACACTTGAACCGATCAATTGCATATGACCAGGAGGCCAAAAAGGACTGTACCGGGACCCCAAGCGCAAAAGCAGGAACAGCCTGTTGCTGGTTCACACTGGATTCTGCAGGCAGCAATCTCCAGGGTACTATGTATCCAGTAACCTAGCTGGCAGGCTGCATTACGGGTGCAGGGAAGTGATCCCCTTGGGGAGGAATCAAGTCTCTGAAGACCTGGCAGGTGCACCTGTCGTGGGAAGGGACATTTGGGCATTCTGGAAAGAGATGGACTGCACTCAGGATGACTTCCAAAATAGTATTTCTTTATTAAGTACATGTACAAAGCTGTAAAACAGTCTACGTATTTCTGACGTTAGTCCTTAGTCATGGCTCATAAACAAAATAAGTAACGCTTAAATAGTATATACAAAAGGTCATATGATTAACCAACACAGGTGTACTAAAAATGCAAAAGGGAAAACCTGACATGACTCCATGCATTGGAACACATCAGAAAAAATAGGCATATAAAATGATCCACAATAGCATGCATAGTTTGTATTTCTCCAAAATGGATCATAAAAATAGTGGGTGCTACATAAAGATGATATTGCCTAGTGCTAAATTAGATATCTATATAAATACACACACATACATACAGTTGTGCTCATAAGTTTACATACTCTGGCAGAATTTATGATTTCTTGGACATTTTTGAGAGAATATGGATTATAACACAAAAACATTTCTTGCACTCATGGTTAGTGTTTGGATGAAGCACTGTATTATCAATCAACTGTGTTTACTCTTTTTAAATCATAATCACAACAGAAACTACCTAAATGACCCTGATCAAAAGTTTACATGCCCTGGTGATTTTGGCCTGGTAACATGCCAACAATTTGACACAAAGGAGTTTAAATGGCTATTAAAGGTAACCATCATCACCTGTGATCTGTTTGCTTGTAATTAGTGTGTGTGTGTATAAAAGGTCAATGAGTTTCTGGACTCCTGACAGATCCTTGCATCTTTCATCCAGTGCTGCACTGATGTTTCTGGATTCTGAGTCATGGGGAAAGCAAAAGAATTGTCAAAGGATCTGTGGGGGACGGGACAGGCACTCTATCTTTGTTTTTGCATTACGAGCTCGCTGCTCGTCGGATCTCCACCCGGTATTGTTGATTTTAATGTGAGTACATATGAATTTTTAATAAAGAGTTGTACGTTTGCCATACAATATTATACCATTGTGGGATCTTCCTTTTCTGATTTATCTGGGTGACCCCGGGACACTACTTGAAGGAATATACGCCCTCATAGGAGATAAACCAGGATAGGACTGCATCACCACCATCCCCCACAGCTGGTTGATTCCACAGTTCTTACAGCGAAAGGTTGCCATGCCTAAAAGTGGCTAAATGCAAGTACCCCATTACCTTCAGGTAAGGGGCCACTGCCCACTAGTGTGTGCTGTGCTGCATGAAGAATTACCACTACCGTCACGTATACTTGGCACCAAGTGGATCACTTATATATATATATATACTTTGTGGACTTTGAATAGTTGATTGTTTTCAAGTGGAGCACTATTATTTTGCATGTGTTCTTGCATGCATACGAATGAACTTTATATCACTCAGCCATATTAAGACTGTCACTTTATGTTATGCACTATAAGCACTATTCACTTTGCATATATACACCTGGGTGTGTGTTGAGTCACACCAGGTGTATGCCAGTCCAGTCAGAGACTGGTTACGTCTAAAGCTAGCTGCTATTTTTATATATTGTGTACTAGGATCTGTTTATAAGCACCAGTCACCTTTCACAAATTTTGTGTGTTTTATTGTCATATCTAGTGGATTACCTGTATGATAGGTATATAGTTATACCCTTTTGCTAGAAGACATATCACTATTATATTTTTACTACAGAGTCACATATCACTATTATATTTTTACTACAGAGTCACATATCACTATTATATTTTTACTACAGAGTCACATTGAGGTATTGTTCTATTGTCATATATTTATTTTTTTGAGACACCCACTATCACTGAGGTATCACACATAGAATTATTGTTCATTTAAAGGATTAGCGCAGCACCACATTTTTATTCATTCCGGGATCTGGGTACAGTCCCCCAAGTTATATACCAATCGTAACTGATCCAGAAAACTGATAGATAGCCCAGTGCAGTAAGCAGATCTTGATAGAAGCTTCTGAGCGAAAAATGTTAAAAAAAGGGAAAAAATCTCCAGAGGGGAAACATGTCTATTAACTAAAAACACTAGCAAAATATTGAAGTCTCACAGAGTGGGCAGGGTTATATGGTGTGCTCTGGGGGTGGCCCTAGCATATTTTTGTCAGTGTCCAATCACATAACTTAAGCTGCATAGAACAGATGGTCAAAAAATACAATTGTGTTCTGTACTATCAAGATCATGCCGGTAGTTGGAGGGGTTGTCCTGTTATGGACAAAAGTTGTTCTTTGCCCAATTCTCTAGAGGTAGGAGCATAACCCAAAAGTGAATGACTATGTCCCCCAATGAAAGACATTTCTTTTAAAGTATTATCAGCAGTCAAAAGTACTATGTATGAAGCCTCACATGGCAAACCACTCCTGAAAATGATAATTGCCTGTCTGTAACTGAGATCCAGACCTTCAGTACTTTGCACCAGTGACCTGAAACAAGTATGCATATCAGAGGTTCAGTTTGACTTTGTGTTCTGTGTTTTTGTCCCAGATAAGTGCTGAAGCCAGAGAGAGACAGAAAATTATCAGTATAGGTGTCTGTAAAGAAAGATTACAAATGACATAACGTACCTGAAAATCAATGCCCCAAATTTTTTCGTGGGAAATTTTGGACAAACACTGCGTTTCCTACAAAGAATCAAAATATATAATTTTTTTAAGACCACAGAAAAAGAAACATTAAATTATATTTGCAAGACTTATCAACACTATAACCATGGAAGAGCATGACTTGGGAAATAGATGGCATAGTTTAGTGATGGAAATCCAGAGAAACTGCTATACTAAACTACTACACAGGTCCTCTTGATGGGCTACACGAATCAGATTATTTTGTATGTCATACAGACATGTCTACTTTACTACCAGCTTTAGTGACTGCTACACCAGCAAAGTATCACATAGACAGGGCATAGCTGCTTAAAGTAGAACTTTAGATGGGATGACAGCAGCAGCTTTGCTGTGCATACTAGCAAATTATGGCATACTTGTCTCTGGTTTGGGCCTCCTCCAGCGCATCTTGTAGCTAAATCATCTTCTGCACTCTCTTCAGTTCAGGCGGCTTCCTTCTTTAGCCATCAGGCAGCCAATGACGATATAAACTCTTGAGTATTCATGCCCTATTTTGACAATGCTAGAAGTGGTCCAGGACTGTAAGCTGCACTGCACAACACCACAGTCAGTAGACAGGTAAAATATATAGGGTACATACTATTCAGGACTATGTGAATTATGCTGCTACATTTAGGTATACTGTCATTGCCAAAAAGGCAGGAATTCACTGCCCAGGAATAAATCGTAACAGCCCGCCAAGCTTCAGGTAATGGATGCTCCTACAGATGTCTCTCTAGATCTCCTTTCATGGGCTTTAGTTTTCTATTCATGACCTACTCTCAACACTTGAACCGATCAATTGCATATGACCAGGAGGCCAAAAAGGACTGTACCGGGACCCCAAGCGCAAAAGCAGGAACAGCCTGTTGCTGGTTCACACTGGATTCTGCAGGCAGCAATCTCCAGGGTACTATGTATCCAGTAACCTAGCTGGCAGGCTGCATTACGGGTGCAGGGAAGTGATCCCCTTGGGGAGGAATCAAGTCTCTGAAGACCTGGCAGGTGCACCTGTCGTGGGAAGGGACATTTGGGCATTCTGGAAAGAGATGGACTGCACTCAGGATGACTTCCAAAATAGTATTTCTTTATTAAGTACATGTACAAAGCTGTAAAACAGTCTACGTATTTCTGACGTTAGTCCTTAGTCATGGCTCATAAACAAAATAAGTAACGCTTAAATAGTATATACAAAAGGTCATATGATTAACCAACACAGGTGTACTAAAAATGCAAAAGGGAAAACCTGACATGACTCCATGCATTGGAACACATCAGAAAAAATAGGCATATAAAATGATCCACAATAGCATGCATAGTTTGTATTTCTCCAAAATGGATCATAAAAATAGTGGGTGCTACATAAAGATGATATTGCCTAGTGCTAAATTAGATATCTATATAAATACACACACATACATACAGTTGTGCTCATAAGTTTACATACTCTGGCAGAATTTATGATTTCTTGGACATTTTTGAGAGAATATGGATTATAACACAAAAACATTTCTTGCACTCATGGTTAGTGTTTGGATGAAGCACTGTATTATCAATCAACTGTGTTTACTCTTTTTAAATCATAATCACAACAGAAACTACCTAAATGACCCTGATCAAAAGTTTACATGCCCTGGTGATTTTGGCCTGGTAACATGCCAACAATTTGACACAAAGGAGTTTAAATGGCTATTAAAGGTAACCATCATCACCTGTGATCTGTTTGCTTGTAATTAGTGTGTGTGTGTATAAAAGGTCAATGAGTTTCTGGACTCCTGACAGATCCTTGCATCTTTCATCCAGTGCTGCACTGATGTTTCTGGATTCTGAGTCATGGGGAAAGCAAAAGAATTGTCAAAGGATCTGTGGGGGACGGGACAGGCACTCTATCTTTGTTTTTGCATTACGAGCTCGCTGCTCGTCGGATCTCCACCCGGTATTGTTGATTTTAATGTGAGTACATATGAATTTTTAATAAAGAGTTGTACGTTTGCCATACAATATTATACCATTGTGGGATCTTCCTTTTCTGATTTATCTGGGTGACCCCGGGACACTACTTGAAGGAATATACGCCCTCATAGGAGATAAACCAGGATAGGACTGCATCACCACCATCCCCCACAGCTGGTTGATTCCACAGTTCTTACAGCGAAAGGTTGCCATGCCTAAAAGTGGCTAAATGCAAGTACCCCATTACCTTCAGGTAAGGGGCCACTGCCCACTAGTGTGTGCTGTGCTGCATGAAGAATTACCACTACCGTCACGTATACTTGGCACCAAGTGGATCACTTATATATATATATATACTTTGTGGACTTTGAATAGTTGATTGTTTTCAAGTGGAGCACTATTATTTTGCATGTGTTCTTGCATGCATACGAATGAACTTTATATCACTCAGCCATATTAAGACTGTCACTTTATGTTATGCACTATAAGCACTATTCACTTTGCATATATACACCTGGGTGTGTGTTGAGTCACACCAGGTGTATGCCAGTCCAGTCAGAGACTGGTTACGTCTAAAGCTAGCTGCTATTTTTATATATTGTGTACTAGGATCTGTTTATAAGCACCAGTCACCTTTCACAAATTTTGTGTGTTTTATTGTCATATCTAGTGGATTACCTGTATGATAGGTATATAGTTATACCCTTTTGCTAGAAGACATATCACTATTATATTTTTACTACAGAGTCACATATCACTATTATATTTTTACTACAGAGTCACATATCACTATTATATTTTTACTACAGAGTCACATTGAGGTATTGTTCTATTGTCATATATTTATTTTTTTGAGACACCCACTATCACTGAGGTATCACACATAGAATTATTGTTCATTTAAAGGATTAGCGCAGCACCACATTTTTATTCATTCCGGGATCTGGGTACAGTCCCCCAAGTTATATACCAATCGTAACTGATCCAGAAAACTGATAGATAGCCCAGTGCAGTAAGCAGATCTTGATAGAAGCTTCTGAGCGAAAAATGTTAAAAAAAGGGAAAAAATCTCCAGAGGGGAAACATGTCTATTAACTAAAAACACTAGCAAAATATTGAAGTCTCACAGAGTGGGCAGGGTTATATGGTGTGCTCTGGGGGTGGCCCTAGCATATTTTTGTCAGTGTCCAATCACATAACTTAAGCTGCATAGAACAGATGGTCAAAAAATACAATTGTGTTCTGTACTATCAAGATCATGCCGGTAGTTGGAGGGGTTGTCCTGTTATGGACAAAAGTTGTTCTTTGCCCAATTCTCTAGAGGTAGGAGCATAACCCAAAAGTGAATGACTATGTCCCCCAATGAAAGACATTTCTTTTAAAGTATTATCAGCAGTCAAAAGTACTATGTATGAAGCCTCACATGGCAAACCACTCCTGAAAATGATAATTGCCTGTCTGTAACTGAGATCCAGACCTTCAGTACTTTGCACCAGTGACCTGAAACAAGTATGCATATCAGAGGTTCAGTTTGACTTTGTGTTCTGTGTTTTTGTCCCAGATAAGTGCTGAAGCCAGAGAGAGACAGAAAATTATCAGTATAGGTGTCTGTAAAGAAAGATTACAAATGACATAACGTACCTGAAAATCAATGCCCCAAATTTTTTCGTGGGAAATTTTGGACAAACACTGCGTTTCCTACAAAGAATCAAAATATATAATTTTTTTAAGACCACAGAAAAAGAAACATTAAATTATATTTGCAAGACTTATCAACACTATAACCATGGAAGAGCATGACTTGGGAAATAGATGGCATAGTTTAGTGATGGAAATCCAGAGAAACTGCTATACTAAACTACTACACAGGTCCTCTTGATGGGCTACACGAATCAGATTATTTTGTATGTCATACAGACATGTCTACTTTACTACCAGCTTTAGTGACTGCTACACCAGCAAAGTATCACATAGACAGGGCATAGCTGCTTAAAGTAGAACTTTAGATGGGATGACAGCAGCAGCTTTGCTGTGCATACTAGCAAATTATGGCATACTTGTCTCTGGTTTGGGCCTCCTCCAGCGCATCTTGTAGCTAAATCATCTTCTGCACTCTCTTCAGTTCAGGCGGCTTCCTTCTTTAGCCATCAGGCAGCCAATGACGATATAAACTCTTGAGTATTCATGCCCTATTTTGACAATGCTAGAAGTGGTCCAGGACTGTAAGCTGCACTGCACAACACCACAGTCAGTAGACAGGTAAAATATATAGGGTACATACTATTCAGGACTATGTGAATTATGCTGCTACATTTAGGTATACTGTCATTGCCAAAAAGGCAGGAATTCACTGCCCAGGAATAAATCGTAACAGCCCGCCAAGCTTCAGGTAATGGATGCTCCTACAGATGTCTCTCTAGATCTCCTTTCATGGGCTTTAGTTTTCTATTCATGACCTACTCTCAACACTTGAACCGATCAATTGCATATGACCAGGAGGCCAAAAAGGACTGTACCGGGACCCCAAGCGCAAAAGCAGGAACAGCCTGTTGCTGGTTCACACTGGATTCTGCAGGCAGCAATCTCCAGGGTACTATGTATCCAGTAACCTAGCTGGCAGGCTGCATTACGGGTGCAGGGAAGTGATCCCCTTGGGGAGGAATCAAGTCTCTGAAGACCTGGCAGGTGCACCTGTCGTGGGAAGGGACATTTGGGCATTCTGGAAAGAGATGGACTGCACTCAGGATGACTTCCAAAATAGTATTTCTTTATTAAGTACATGTACAAAGCTGTAAAACAGTCTACGTATTTCTGACGTTAGTCCTTAGTCATGGCTCATAAACAAAATAAGTAACGCTTAAATAGTATATACAAAAGGTCATATGATTAACCAACACAGGTGTACTAAAAATGCAAAAGGGAAAACCTGACATGACTCCATGCATTGGAACACATCAGAAAAAATAGGCATATAAAATGATCCACAATAGCATGCATAGTTTGTATTTCTCCAAAATGGATCATAAAAATAGTGGGTGCTACATAAAGATGATATTGCCTAGTGCTAAATTAGATATCTATATAAATACACACACATACATACAGTTGTGCTCATAAGTTTACATACTCTGGCAGAATTTATGATTTCTTGGACATTTTTGAGAGAATATGGATTATAACACAAAAACATTTCTTGCACTCATGGTTAGTGTTTGGATGAAGCACTGTATTATCAATCAACTGTGTTTACTCTTTTTAAATCATAATCACAACAGAAACTACCTAAATGACCCTGATCAAAAGTTTACATGCCCTGGTGATTTTGGCCTGGTAACATGCCAACAATTTGACACAAAGGAGTTTAAATGGCTATTAAAGGTAACCATCATCACCTGTGATCTGTTTGCTTGTAATTAGTGTGTGTGTGTATAAAAGGTCAATGAGTTTCTGGACTCCTGACAGATCCTTGCATCTTTCATCCAGTGCTGCACTGATGTTTCTGGATTCTGAGTCATGGGGAAAGCAAAAGAATTGTCAAAGGATCTGTGGGGGACGGGACAGGCACTCTATCTTTGTTTTTGCATTACGAGCTCGCTGCTCGTCGGATCTCCACCCGGTATTGTTGATTTTAATGTGAGTACATATGAATTTTTAATAAAGAGTTGTACGTTTGCCATACAATATTATACCATTGTGGGATCTTCCTTTTCTGATTTATCTGGGTGACCCCGGGACACTACTTGAAGGAATATACGCCCTCATAGGAGATAAACCAGGATAGGACTGCATCACCACCATCCCCCACAGCTGGTTGATTCCACAGTTCTTACAGCGAAAGGTTGCCATGCCTAAAAGTGGCTAAATGCAAGTACCCCATTACCTTCAGGTAAGGGGCCACTGCCCACTAGTGTGTGCTGTGCTGCATGAAGAATTACCACTACCGTCACGTATACTTGGCACCAAGTGGATCACTTATATATATATATATACTTTGTGGACTTTGAATAGTTGATTGTTTTCAAGTGGAGCACTATTATTTTGCATGTGTTCTTGCATGCATACGAATGAACTTTATATCACTCAGCCATATTAAGACTGTCACTTTATGTTATGCACTATAAGCACTATTCACTTTGCATATATACACCTGGGTGTGTGTTGAGTCACACCAGGTGTATGCCAGTCCAGTCAGAGACTGGTTACGTCTAAAGCTAGCTGCTATTTTTATATATTGTGTACTAGGATCTGTTTATAAGCACCAGTCACCTTTCACAAATTTTGTGTGTTTTATTGTCATATCTAGTGGATTACCTGTATGATAGGTATATAGTTATACCCTTTTGCTAGAAGACATATCACTATTATATTTTTACTACAGAGTCACATATCACTATTATATTTTTACTACAGAGTCACATATCACTATTATATTTTTACTACAGAGTCACATTGAGGTATTGTTCTATTGTCATATATTTATTTTTTTGAGACACCCACTATCACTGAGGTATCACACATAGAATTATTGTTCATTTAAAGGATTAGCGCAGCACCACATTTTTATTCATTCCGGGATCTGGGTACAGTCCCCCAAGTTATATACCAATCGTAACTGATCCAGAAAACTGATAGATAGCCCAGTGCAGTAAGCAGATCTTGATAGAAGCTTCTGAGCGAAAAATGTTAAAAAAAGGGAAAAAATCTCCAGAGGGGAAACATGTCTATTAACTAAAAACACTAGCAAAATATTGAAGTCTCACAGAGTGGGCAGGGTTATATGGTGTGCTCTGGGGGTGGCCCTAGCATATTTTTGTCAGTGTCCAATCACATAACTTAAGCTGCATAGAACAGATGGTCAAAAAATACAATTGTGTTCTGTACTATCAAGATCATGCCGGTAGTTGGAGGGGTTGTCCTGTTATGGACAAAAGTTGTTCTTTGCCCAATTCTCTAGAGGTAGGAGCATAACCCAAAAGTGAATGACTATGTCCCCCAATAAAAGACATTTCTTTTAAAGTATTATCAGCAGTCAAAAGTACTATGTATGAAGCCTCACATGGCAAACCACTCCTGAAAATGATAATTGCCTGTCTGTAACTGAGATCCAGACCTTCAGTACTTTGCACCAGTGACCTGAAACAAGTATGCATATCAGAGGTTCAGTTTGACTTTGTGTTCTGTGTTTTTGTCCCAGATAAGTGCTGAAGCCAGAGAGAGACAGAAAATTATCAGTATAGGTGTCTGTAAAGAAAGATTACAAATGACATAACGTACCTGAAAATCAATGCCCCAAATTTTTTCGTGGGAAATTTTGGACAAACACTGCGTTTCCTACAAAGAATCAAAATATATAATTTTTTTAAGACCACAGAAAAAGAAACATTAAATTATATTTGCAAGACTTATCAACACTATAACCATGGAAGAGCATGACTTGGGAAATAGATGGCATAGTTTAGTGATGGAAATCCAGAGAAACTGCTATACTAAACTACTACACAGGTCCTCTTGATGGGCTACACGAATCAGATTATTTTGTATGTCATACAGACATGTCTACTTTACTACCAGCTTTAGTGACTGCTACACCAGCAAAGTATCACATAGACAGGGCATAGCTGCTTAAAGTAGAACTTTAGATGGGATGACAGCAGCAGCTTTGCTGTGCATACTAGCAAATTATGGCATACTTGTCTCTGGTTTGGGCCTCCTCCAGCGCATCTTGTAGCTAAATCATCTTCTGCACTCTCTTCAGTTCAGGCGGCTTCCTTCTTTAGCCATCAGGCAGCCAATGACGATATAAACTCTTGAGTATTCATGCCCTATTTTGACAATGCTAGAAGTGGTCCAGGACTGTAAGCTGCACTGCACAACACCACAGTCAGTAGACAGGTAAAATATATAGGGTACATACTATTCAGGACTATGTGAATTATGCTGCTACATTTAGGTATACTGTCATTGCCAAAAAGGCAGGAATTCACTGCCCAGGAATAAATCGTAACAGCCCGCCAAGCTTCAGGTAATGGATGCTCCTACAGATGTCTCTCTAGATCTCCTTTCATGGGCTTTAGTTTTCTATTCATGACCTACTCTCAACACTTGAACCGATCAATTGCATATGACCAGGAGGCCAAAAAGGACTGTACCGGGACCCCAAGCGCAAAAGCAGGAACAGCCTGTTGCTGGTTCACACTGGATTCTGCAGGCAGCAATCTCCAGGGTACTATGTATCCAGTAACCTAGCTGGCAGGCTGCATTACGGGTGCAGGGAAGTGATCCCCTTGGGGAGGAATCAAGTCTCTGAAGACCTGGCAGGTGCACCTGTCGTGGGAAGGGACATTTGGGCATTCTGGAAAGAGATGGACTGCACTCAGGATGACTTCCAAAATAGTATTTCTTTATTAAGTACATGTACAAAGCTGTAAAACAGTCTACGTATTTCTGACGTTAGTCCTTAGTCATGGCTCATAAACAAAATAAGTAACGCTTAAATAGTATATACAAAAGGTCATATGATTAACCAACACAGGTGTACTAAAAATGCAAAAGGGAAAACCTGACATGACTCCATGCATTGGAACACATCAGAAAAAATAGGCATATAAAATGATCCACAATAGCATGCATAGTTTGTATTTCTCCAAAATGGATCATAAAAATAGTGGGTGCTACATAAAGATGATATTGCCTAGTGCTAAATTAGATATCTATATAAATACACACACATACATACAGTTGTGCTCATAAGTTTACATACTCTGGCAGAATTTATGATTTCTTGGACATTTTTGAGAGAATATGGATTATAACACAAAAACATTTCTTGCACTCATGGTTAGTGTTTGGATGAAGCACTGTATTATCAATCAACTGTGTTTACTCTTTTTAAATCATAATCACAACAGAAACTACCTAAATGACCCTGATCAAAAGTTTACATGCCCTGGTGATTTTGGCCTGGTAACATGCCAACAATTTGACACAAAGGAGTTTAAATGGCTATTAAAGGTAACCATCATCACCTGTGATCTGTTTGCTTGTAATTAGTGTGTGTGTGTATAAAAGGTCAATGAGTTTCTGGACTCCTGACAGATCCTTGCATCTTTCATCCAGTGCTGCACTGATGTTTCTGGATTCTGAGTCATGGGGAAAGCAAAAGAATTGTCAAAGGATCTGTGGGGGACGGGACAGGCACTCTATCTTTGTTTTTGCATTACGAGCTCGCTGCTCGTCGGATCTCCACCCGGTATTGTTGATTTTAATGTGAGTACATATGAATTTTTAATAAAGAGTTGTACGTTTGCCATACAATATTATACCATTGTGGGATCTTCCTTTTCTGATTTATCTGGGTGACCCCGGGACACTACTTGAAGGAATATACGCCCTCATAGGAGATAAACCAGGATAGGACTGCATCACCACCATCCCCCACAGCTGGTTGATTCCACAGTTCTTACAGCGAAAGGTTGCCATGCCTAAAAGTGGCTAAATGCAAGTACCCCATTACCTTCAGGTAAGGGGCCACTGCCCACTAGTGTGTGCTGTGCTGCATGAAGAATTACCACTACCGTCACGTATACTTGGCACCAAGTGGATCACTTATATATATATATATACTTTGTGGACTTTGAATAGTTGATTGTTTTCAAGTGGAGCACTATTATTTTGCATGTGTTCTTGCATGCATACGAATGAACTTTATATCACTCAGCCATATTAAGACTGTCACTTTATGTTATGCACTATAAGCACTATTCACTTTGCATATATACACCTGGGTGTGTGTTGAGTCACACCAGGTGTATGCCAGTCCAGTCAGAGACTGGTTACGTCTAAAGCTAGCTGCTATTTTTATATATTGTGTACTAGGATCTGTTTATAAGCACCAGTCACCTTTCACAAATTTTGTGTGTTTTATTGTCATATCTAGTGGATTACCTGTATGATAGGTATATAGTTATACCCTTTTGCTAGAAGACATATCACTATTATATTTTTACTACAGAGTCACATATCACTATTATATTTTTACTACAGAGTCACATATCACTATTATATTTTTACTACAGAGTCACATTGAGGTATTGTTCTATTGTCATATATTTATTTTTTTGAGACACCCACTATCACTGAGGTATCACACATAGAATTATTGTTCATTTAAAGGATTAGCGCAGCACCACATTTTTATTCATTCCGGGATCTGGGTACAGTCCCCCAAGTTATATACCAATCGTAACTGATCCAGAAAACTGATAGATAGCCCAGTGCAGTAAGCAGATCTTGATAGAAGCTTCTGAGCGAAAAATGTTAAAAAAAGGGAAAAAATCTCCAGAGGGGAAACATGTCTATTAACTAAAAACACTAGCAAAATATTGAAGTCTCACAGAGTGGGCAGGGTTATATGGTGTGCTCTGGGGGTGGCCCTAGCATATTTTTGTCAGTGTCCAATCACATAACTTAAGCTGCATAGAACAGATGGTCAAAAAATACAATTGTGTTCTGTACTATCAAGATCATGCCGGTAGTTGGAGGGGTTGTCCTGTTATGGACAAAAGTTGTTCTTTGCCCAATTCTCTAGAGGTAGGAGCATAACCCAAAAGTGAATGACTATGTCCCCCAATGAAAGACATTTCTTTTAAAGTATTATCAGCAGTCAAAAGTACTATGTATGAAGCCTCACATGGCAAACCACTCCTGAAAATGATAATTGCCTGTCTGTAACTGAGATCCAGACCTTCAGTACTTTGCACCAGTGACCTGAAACAAGTATGCATATCAGAGGTTCAGTTTGACTTTGTGTTCTGTGTTTTTGTCCCAGATAAGTGCTGAAGCCAGAGAGAGACAGAAAATTATCAGTATAGGTGTCTGTAAAGAAAGATTACAAATGACATAACGTACCTGAAAATCAATGCCCCAAATTTTTTCGTGGGAAATTTTGGACAAACACTGCGTTTCCTACAAAGAATCAAAATATATAATTTTTTTAAGACCACAGAAAAAGAAACATTAAATTATATTTGCAAGACTTATCAACACTATAACCATGGAAGAGCATGACTTGGGAAATAGATGGCATAGTTTAGTGATGGAAATCCAGAGAAACTGCTATACTAAACTACTACACAGGTCCTCTTGATGGGCTACACGAATCAGATTATTTTGTATGTCATACAGACATGTCTACTTTACTACCAGCTTTAGTGACTGCTACACCAGCAAAGTATCACATAGACAGGGCATAGCTGCTTAAAGTAGAACTTTAGATGGGATGACAGCAGCAGCTTTGCTGTGCATACTAGCAAATTATGGCATACTTGTCTCTGGTTTGGGCCTCCTCCAGCGCATCTTGTAGCTAAATCATCTTCTGCACTCTCTTCAGTTCAGGCGGCTTCCTTCTTTAGCCATCAGGCAGCCAATGACGATATAAACTCTTGAGTATTCATGCCCTATTTTGACAATGCTAGAAGTGGTCCAGGACTGTAAGCTGCACTGCACAACACCACAGTCAGTAGACAGGTAAAATATATAGGGTACATACTATTCAGGACTATGTGAATTATGCTGCTACATTTAGGTATACTGTCATTGCCAAAAAGGCAGGAATTCACTGCCCAGGAATAAATCGTAACAGCCCGCCAAGCTTCAGGTAATGGATGCTCCTACAGATGTCTCTCTAGATCTCCTTTCATGGGCTTTAGTTTTCTATTCATGACCTACTCTCAACACTTGAACCGATCAATTGCATATGACCAGGAGGCCAAAAAGGACTGTACCGGGACCCCAAGCGCAAAAGCAGGAACAGCCTGTTGCTGGTTCACACTGGATTCTGCAGGCAGCAATCTCCAGGGTACTATGTATCCAGTAACCTAGCTGGCAGGCTGCATTACGGGTGCAGGGAAGTGATCCCCTTGGGGAGGAATCAAGTCTCTGAAGACCTGGCAGGTGCACCTGTCGTGGGAAGGGACATTTGGGCATTCTGGAAAGAGATGGACTGCACTCAGGATGACTTCCAAAATAGTATTTCTTTATTAAGTACATGTACAAAGCTGTAAAACAGTCTACGTATTTCTGACGTTAGTCCTTAGTCATGGCTCATAAACAAAATAAGTAACGCTTAAATAGTATATACAAAAGGTCATATGATTAACCAACACAGGTGTACTAAAAATGCAAAAGGGAAAACCTGACATGACTCCATGCATTGGAACACATCAGAAAAAATAGGCATATAAAATGATCCACAATAGCATGCATAGTTTGTATTTCTCCAAAATGGATCATAAAAATAGTGGGTGCTACATAAAGATGATATTGCCTAGTGCTAAATTAGATATCTATATAAATACACACACATACATACAGTTGTGCTCATAAGTTTACATACTCTGGCAGAATTTATGATTTCTTGGACATTTTTGAGAGAATATGGATTATAACACAAAAACATTTCTTGCACTCATGGTTAGTGTTTGGATGAAGCACTGTATTATCAATCAACTGTGTTTACTCTTTTTAAATCATAATCACAACAGAAACTACCTAAATGACCCTGATCAAAAGTTTACATGCCCTGGTGATTTTGGCCTGGTAACATGCCAACAATTTGACACAAAGGAGTTTAAATGGCTATTAAAGGTAACCATCATCACCTGTGATCTGTTTGCTTGTAATTAGTGTGTGTGTGTATAAAAGGTCAATGAGTTTCTGGACTCCTGACAGATCCTTGCATCTTTCATCCAGTGCTGCACTGATGTTTCTGGATTCTGAGTCATGGGGAAAGCAAAAGAATTGTCAAAGGATCTGTGGGAAAAGGTAGTTTAACTGTATAAAACAGGAAAGGGATATAAAAAGATATTCAAGGAATTAAGAATGCCAATCAGCAGTGCTCAAACTCTAATCAAGAAGTGGAAAATGAGGGGTTCTGTTGAAACCAAACCACGGTCAGGTAGACCAACTAATGTTTCAACCACAACTGCCAGGAAAATTGTTCGGGATGCAAAGAAAAACCCACAAATAACTTCAGGTGAAAAACAGGACTCTCTGAAAACATGTGGTGTGGCTGTTTCAAGATGCACAATAATGGTTGAGTCGTCAGAAGAAAGCCACAAAGTTTCCCGCTTACAATACGCCAAATAGCACAGAGACAAGCCTCAAACCTTCTGCCACATAGTCAATGTGAACTGTGAAGAGCAGACCTCTGAAGCGGCTCTGTGAAGCAGCTCCGGCCATCCATCCTTGGATTCATCTCTGACACTCCCTGCAGCGGTACACCACCGCTCCTCACAACAGCTCCGGCCATCCATTCTTGGATTCATCCCTGACTCCCCCTGTAGCGGTACACCGGGACCCCTTCTCCCTCCTCCGCACACTGACAACATCCGGGTGCCGCGTTCAGCCAGCCGGCTGCTCATGACACTCGGTGGCTCCGGCTGCAGCACATCACCGCCGCTCCTCACAACAGCTCCGGCCATCCGGCCACCCATCCTTGGATTCATCCCTGACTCCCCCCTGCAGCGGTACACCGGGACCCCTTCTCCCTCCTCCGCACAGTGACCTACATCCGGGTGCCGCGTTCAGCCAGCCGGCCGGCCGCTCAGGACACTCCGCGTCTCCGGCCTAGCTTCGGCTGCAGCCCGGCAGCACATCACCGCCGCTCCTCACAACAGCTCCGGCCACCCATCCTTGGATTCATCCCTGAATCCCCCCGCAGCGGTACACCGGGACCCCTTCTCCCTCCTCCGCACACTGACCTACATCCGGGTGCCGCGTTCAGCCAGTCGGCCGGCGGCTCAGTACACTCCGCGGCTCCGGCTGCTAGCCCGGGAGCACATCACCGCCACTCCTCACAACACAAACCGGTAGCTCGACCGGCGGGCCCGCGCCCCCCCCCCTCCTGCTCGGCTTATCCTCACCTGACCTATCTGCCCACCACCATCTGACGGTCTGGGTAACCACGCTAGGACAGCCCGCGGCTTGGGCCTAGCCGGCGGCCATCTTGGTACACCTCAGTGCCGAACGGTACAGCATCTTGATCCTCCCTCCTGAGGCCACTAGCACTCCGGCCGCGTCACCTCCCGATTGGACCCACCATCCCACAGCCCCCCCCCCCCCCCCCTGGGGGCACCACCGCAGCCGCGGTCTAATCACCCCGTTCTTGCCGCTAGATTCGGTGGGACAGACCACGGCTGCGGCCTAGCTCCAGCCAGCCAATCACCTCCCCCTCCCGTCCAACAGAGCCCCGTGCCCTTCCACACCTGGAAATACCCTCCTGCTACTGGACCTCACTGTAGGGGGCACTGGTTATTCACCAGAGGCCAGTCCACCTCAGATCGTCCTAGACGCAGCCACCGCATCACCCACCATCCTACAGGTAAGCCACCGGGGGTACACTAGCAGTTGATCCAGGGGCCCAAGTCTGATCGCCCCTCGGGGGTCAGGAAGGAATTTTTTCCTCTGCTGCACAATTGGCATCGCAGCTGGAGGTTTTTCGCCTTCCTCTGGATCAACAAGAGGGTGGTAGGCAGCCTCACCTCCAGGACCTCCGCACCTACATTCAGTCCGCCACCCACACCACTCCAGAAGCAGTGGTAGCCAACTGATCCCTCCATCCTCCAGCAAGCTCGTCATCGCTACATCAGTACCATCATTAGATTACCCTTCCTTCAACAACTCTGTCTTCCTCATCATGTGCAACTTCAAATACACAGCAGACGCCCTCTACAGGCTAAGAAACACTGCCTCAACCTCACCAACCGCCACTCAAAAAAGACTAAAAAAAGAACAATTACTAAGGGCCAACCCACAATCAACCATCAAATACAGGGAGACATCGATCCAACCACAACAACTAGCATGCGCCCTGATCAACACCAGATCTGCAGTCAAGCACAGGCTGGAAATCCACGACTTTATCATCGAAAACAATATTGACACAGCCTCTTCATTACAGAAAGCTGGCTAACACCTGACTGCAACACCATCCTAACCGAATTGGTGCCCGAGAACTACAGTATCCTAACTGAGCATAGAATAGGAAAAAAAGGAGGAGGCCTAGCAGTGATTTTCAAATTGCACCTTGGGTTTACCAAACCAACTTTACAGAACTCAGTGCCTTTCATGGAAACACTCTCACTGCATCTTCAAACAACACCTCAAGACACCATTCACATACTACTATGCTACAGACCACCAGGACCAAAGACCAATCTCCTTACTCCACTCACTGAATTCTTCTCAATACACACCCTGAAAACCAAAAACCTTCTGGTACTTGGGGATTTTAACCTCTGGGCAAACTCTGCCCAAGACTTTATCGCAACCGCTTGCGTCAACCAAATGGAAGAACTAGGCCTTCAACAGCTGATAAATGCCCCCACGCACGGTTCTGGACACACTCTAGACCTCATCTTCAAACAGAATATGGACATCAGCATACTTGACAACACTCCACTACCGTGGACGGACCACCACGCTATCAAATTTAAAATCACCACCAACACCACCCTCCAAAAACAGAAACGCGCAACAACAATAAACTGGAATAGATCTCAGAAGAAACTACACTCCAAACTCTTCAAAACCACATTATCAAACAAAATACTATTGCTAAACTCAAACCTCCCAACGGAACAAACACTCAACTCCCTAAACAAGGTATTACTACAAACAGCAGACTCAGTGGCACCAAAACGCAGAACACCCATCCGCAAAAAAAACTCGAGATGGTTTAATGGCACTCTCAACCTACTCAAGCAAGAACGTAGAAGAGCTGAAAGAGCATGGAGAAGAAATCCTACCAAGGAAAACCATACTAACTACAAAGCACTCACTATGAAATACCACAAGGCAATCTTCAAAGCCAAAAAAGAACAGTTCGCGGACACCATCTCAACTGCCCTAAACCGTCCGCGGGAACTTTTCAAAATAGTCACTCAGTCAATGAACCCAACCTGCTTAGAGCCCCCAGCAAACGATACTCAAGAATTCTGCAATGAGTTATCAGATTTCTTCATCGACAACATTCGGAAATCAATTCATCAGAAAAGAACAACCAACCTCACACAATCCAAAGCAAAAAGAGGATATCGACAAGAAAATCACACAATCACGGAATTTCTCCTTGTCCCCACTCACCACTGACACGACTATAAACATCAGAAGCCTTCGAGACAGCACATCACCAAACGACATCATTCCAACAAAACTCCTGAAAGAATGTTCCGACATCTTGGCCCCTACCCTAACACACCTCATAAATCAATCAAAGAAGGGACTGTGCCAACCTCCCTCAAGCAAGGCATCGTCAAACCCCTGCTAAAGAAACCCAATCTCGACCCTAAGGACCCCAACTGCCGCAGACCGATAACAAGCCTCAACACCATCTCCAAGATTATGGAGAAAGCAGTAGTACAGCAGCTACGCCGCCACCTGGACACACACCAACTCCTGGACCCTCTGCAATCGGGCTTCCGCCCGGGCCATGGCACAGAAACAGCACAATATGGGACGACGCCCTTGAAGCAGCAGATGACGGAGAATCATGTCTCCTGGTACTGTTAGACCTAAGCGCAGCATTCGATACAGTGGACCACAATACTTTACTTGTCCGCCTCTCAGAAGTTGCAGGAGCTACAGTTCCTGCTCTAAAATGGTTTGCATCCTTCTTAGAGAATCGCTCTCAGATAGTGAAACTAGGATCATTCACCTCGGAAACCCGGGCAATCTCCTGCGGAGTCCCTCAGGGCTCACCCCTGTCACCAGTGCTATTCAACATCTACATCCGCCCACTTCTCAATATCATCAGGAAAACGGACCTCTGCTTCCACTCATACGCTGATGACACCCAACTCTACCTTCGCATCACCGGACAAAAAAACCATCATCAGCAATTAGAGAAATGCCTCACTTTAAGAGATGACTGGATGACCATCAGCTCCCTCAAACTCAACGGTTCAAAAACAGAACTTCTTCTCCTACACGCTAACAAAAATTCCAAAATTAAGACTCCGTGGACACCTCCCACCATCCTCGGACAGACCATCTCTCCAAGCACCAAAGCCAAGAGTCTCGGAGTCATCTTTGACTCAGGAATGACAATGGATGCACAAATAGGATCAGTAGTTAGCGGATCCCACCATCTCCTCCGCCTGCTACGTAGACTCATCCCCTTCATCCCAGAAGAGGACAAAGTGGCAGTTGTGGGAACAATCATCAATTCCCGACTCGACTACGCTAATTCGCTCTACGTGGGGACTACCCCAATATCAGCTTGTGCGCTTGCAATCATCCAAAACACGGCGGCAAGGCTGTTAACAGGAAAAAAACCTTGGGAATCTATTTCCCCATCCCTAAAGTGCCTACACTGGCTAACCATAAAGAATCGGATCACATTCAAGACCCTCTGCCTCACCCACAAATGCATACAAGGAAACGCTCCGCTATATCTCCGGGAGAAAATAAAACACTACACACCTAATCGCAGTCTTCGATCAGCTAACCAAAACCTTCTCATCGTTCCCAAATACCGCTACAAAGCAAAGGGAGAATGAAGATTCGCAGTCCAAGGACCCCGACTATGGAACGCTCTTCCGACCCACATCCGCATGGAAAACCATCAGGCCTTCAGGAAAAAACTAAAGACCTTCCTTTTCTAAGAAGCTGGCAACAGAGAACGCATCTAGCGCCTTGAGGCGATTCAGTTCGCATTTGCAGCGCTCTACAAATCATTCATTCATTTGGAGGGATGAGACCAAAATTGAGCGTTTTGGCCACAGCCATAAACGCTACATTTGGAGAGGAGTTAACAAGGCCTATGATGAAAGGTACACCCATTCCTACTATGAAACATGGAGGTGGATTGCTGATGTTTTGGGGATGTGTGAGCTACAAAAGGCACAGGAAATTTGTTCAAAATTCATGGCAAGATGAATGCAGTATGTTATCAAAAAATACTGGAGGAACATTTGCATTCATCAGCCAGGAAGCTGCGCATGGGACGTACTTGAACATTCCAGCATGACAATGATCGAAAACACAAGGCCAAGTCGACCTGTCATTGGCCACAGCAGAATAAAGTGAAGGTTCTGGAGTGGCCATTTCAGTCTCCTGACCTAAATATCATTGAGCCACTCTGGGGAGATCTCAAATAAGCAGTTAATGCAAGACAGCCCAAGAATGTACAGGAACTGGAGGCTTTTTGTCAAGAGGAATGGGCAGCTTTACCATCTGGGAAGATAAAGAGCCTCATCCAAAAATACTGCAAAAGACTTCAAGCTGTCGCTGATGTTAAAGGGGGCAATACACTTTATTAAGAACTGGGGTATGTAAACTTTTGATCAGGGTCATTTGGGTAGTTTTTTTTGTGATTATGATTTAAAAAGAGTAAACACAGTTGATTGATAATAAATGGCTTTAGCCAAACACTAACCATGAGTGAAAAATGTTTTTGTATCATTTATATTCTCTGAAAAATAGCCACAAAATCATAAATTCTGCCAGGGTATGTAAACTTATGAGCACAACTGATATATATATATATATATAAAAAATGTGTGTGTGAGTGAAAAATCAATTACACGTGTGAAATAAAGCTATTAATAGTGTAATATAAACGCCTCTTGAGAGAGGAGTATAATAAAGTGCCAAGTGAACGTTTCTAAAGAATAAAGAAATAAAGTGCAACAACGTTCACAAATATGACAGATCCAGCAGGATGGGATATTCCAGAGCTTTCACCACCACCGAGAAAGACTGAGATCTCCATGTAAAAATAATTCAATAAGTGTGGACTCTTACAGGAAGGAGTGGACCTCCTGTAGTAGGGAGGTCAGAAGCGCCTGCAGAAATAGCCCTCTGCGGGTTCTAAAGGTGTGCCCTGTCCCAGGGACCCGCTGGCAGTCTGATGCGGTCCTCCTTGGAAACTGGCTTGCATCCAAACTCTGCTCTTTCTCAGTCCAGGTCTCCACTTTTCATATGCCTAGCTTTTTATAAGTAAAAAATGTTTTATTTTTTTCTACGCGAGTTATTATTTTAACGTCCAGGTAGTGTCATCTTCATGAAGAATCCACTGACATAATGATGTTCTGTTTCAAGATAATATAAATTATGTAAGCTATTGTGGATCGCTTTTTATATGCCAGGCTTTTCAAAGGCATAATATATATATATACACACACACACACACACACATTAATCACTTCAGCCCCGGAAGGATTTACCCCCTTAATGACAAGGCCATTTTTTGTGATACGACACTGCGTTGCTGTAACTGACAATTGTGCGTTCATGCGACGTTGTACCCAAACAAAATAGATTTTTTTTTGTGACAAATAGCGCTTTCTTTTGGTGGTATTTGATCACCTCTGCGGTTTTTTAATTTTTGTGCTATAAACAAAAAGACTGGCAATTTAGGAAAAAAAAAATACTTTTTGCTATAATACCGTATATACTTGAGTATAGGTCGATCCGAATATAAGCCGAGGCCCCTAATTTACCACAAAAAGCTGGGAAAACTTATTGACCCGAGTATAAGCCGAGGGTGAGAAATGCAGCAGCTACTGTAGGTGGAAAAGAGGGTCAACAATGCCCATCTGCAGCTGCATACCTCACTGTGTCCTGTGCATGCCTCCCTGTGTCCTGTGCAGCCTACCTGTGCCAATCTGCAGTCTGTGTCCTGTGCATGCCGTGTGCCGATCTGCAGCCACCATTGCGCCGATCAGCGCGTCATAAAAACATACAGCGGCCATTCCAGTGTTCAAAAGCCGCGCCTCCTCCTCGTCTGTGATAGGCAGAACACTCAATTTCCCAGCAGTGTTCAGCCTATCACGGACATCCGCATAGCACGGACGAGGATGAGAGGATGTCCGTGATAGGCTGAACACTGACTGCTGGGAAATTGAGTGTTCTGCCTATCACAGGCGAGGAGGAGGTGCGGCTTTTGAACACTGGAATGGCCACTGTATGTTTTTATGACACACTAGCCGCCGTCTGTCTACATGACACGCTGATCAGGTAGGCAGACGGCGGTGACTCGAGTATAAGCCGAGGGGGGCACTTTCAGCCTAAAAAAAGGGCTGAAAATCTCGGCTTATACTCGAGTATATACGGTATATATCAAAAAAAAAAAAAAAAAAAGAAAAATGTAAAAATAAAAAAAATTCTTCATCAGGTTAGGCCAATATGTATCCTTTTGCTGAGGAAGACCATTCCGAGGTCGATACATGTACAGGGGAGAGGATCCAAGCCTTTGACGTTGCGCAGCCACGGTGGCGAGTTCATTTGAGTCTTCCTGACTCATTCTTGAGGTGAGCAGATTAAATAGCTGGTGGTGGTTTGCACAAGCAATAAGAATTGAGAAGCACAGTAATATGATAACACTGGAGCACTACTATCAAGATTGATATTGATTTATGGGACATTTATTATGGATTTGAATTTTATTGCATGCATAAATAGCACTAAGTATAGCATTGAATTATCACTGTAGTAGCGCTGCACTGTGTATGTGCGTCTTTTGGTACACATACACTTATATAACAATATGTATACTTCTACATTTTTTGTTTTACCAAAAATATCGCAATAAGTTTATATTGATTGGTTTGCGCAAAAGTTATAAAGTCTACAAGCTACTAGCACGGTGAGGCTGCAATGTGGGCAAGGTGAGGCTGCAATGTGGGCACGGTGAGGCTGCAATGGGGGCACAAAAATTTTACTTTTTGCAAGGTGTGCGTCCCGTTACATCTGGCATAAAACTAATAAAGCATTTCATAATAAGGACATCATATCAACAGTCAGACATGGTGGTGGTAGCGTGATGGTCTGGGGCTGCTTTACAGCTTCAGGACCTGGACTACTTACCATAATGAATGGAACTATAAATTCTAAGCTCTACCAGAAAAACCTAAAGGAGAATGTCCATCAGTTTGTGACCTCAAGCTGAAGTGCAGCAGGACAATGATCTGAAACACAACAGGAAGTCCACCTCCAAATGGTTCAAACAAGGCAAAATGTAGGTTTTGGAGTGGCCTAGTAAAAGCCCAGACTTAAATCCAATTGAGATGCTGTATCATGACCTTACACAGGCCATTCATGCTGGAAAACCCTCCAATGTGGCTGAATGAAAACAATTCTGCAAAGAAGAGTGGGCCAAAATTGCTCCACAGCAATGTGAAAGACTCATTGCCAGTTATTGCAAACACTTTATTGCAGTTGTTGTCGCACAACCAGTTATTAGGTTTAGGGGGCAATTACTTTTTCACATAAAGCCAGGCAGGTTTGGACAGCTTTTTTGCCTTAATAAACAAAATCATCATTTAAAAACTGCATTTTGTATCTACTCGGGTTATCTTTGTGTAATAATAAAATATGTTTGATGATCTGAGTCATTTGTGACAAATATGCAAACAAATAAAAAATCTGAAAGGGGGCAAATACTTTTTCACAGCATTGCATATTCTTTATGTATGGTTACTCTATAGTACTTGTAGTCCCATGTTTACCCACCAGGGGTCGCCAAGCTATCAGCAGCCATCCTGTGTCCCAACCTGTCACACTCGGGCTGTTTCCTATTTCTTTCCCCTTCTGGGGGGCGGCCTTCTTTTGGTTGGGCTTGTGTGAGCAGTGCTGCTAACAGGGCAATGTTTCTGTCCGTCGCTCCACCTGGGTATTAAGTGTGCCCGCAGCCTCATAGCATGTCATGTCACCCCGCCGCTTTTGAGCAGGTCGCTTTGCCTGGTTGATTGTGCCCGCAGCAGCACAGCGTGTGCCGTCATGCTGCCACTTTTTTTGGTGGGGAGTCGGGGGAGGTGCGCTTCAATAGAGCCGCTATGGGGAGATAAAGGAATTCAATGGCGGCTGCAGCCGTTCAAGTGGCACCTCACTCCATCCCCCTCGTCCCCTCAGTAAATCAACTCCTTCCCTCCTGGGCCCTAAATACACCCTGTTCCAAAATTATTATGCCAATGATATTTTTCTCATTTACCTAAATAATTGATGTAAACAACAGTCAGCATTATTCTCATGTTATCAACTATTAAGAGTACAATTTAAATTTTATTGAACAAACCTCCTAATGATAACTGTTTTTATTTTTTAAAATAAAAAACTTACAATGCACTGTTCCAAATTATTACACACAGTAAGTTTCAAAAAACTTTATAGGTTGTAAAGAACTTAAAATTGTCATTTGCTGTGTTTGCAGCATATTTACTGAAATCAAAAGCTATTTCAATCAAACTTTGAACTACATTTTAACTTTTTAAACATTTTAACAGGTCACGTTACATTTTAACATCGGACCCCTTATTTGATAGCAACTTTACAAGTCTTGCATCCATTGAACAATAGGTGTGAGGTCAGGGGAGGATAGAGGCCACACCATGACTTTCTCTCCTTTTATCCCCATAGCAGCAATTGATGCCGAGGTATTCTTTGCAGCATGAGATGGTGCATTGTCATGCATGAAGATGATTTTATTACGGAAAGCATAGTTCTTCCTTCTGTACCAGGGAAGGAAGTGGTCAGTCAGGAACTCCACATACTTTGCAGAGGTCATCTTTACACCTTCCGGGACCCTAAAGGGGCCGACCAGCTCTCTTCCCATGATTCCGGCCCAAAACATGACTCCATGCTCTCTTGATCCGATGCATGGATCTGGCAGAAATCTTCCTCAATGTGCCTTTATCTGCACGAAACCCGTCTATGCTCTAAGTCAGCCACAAATCTCTTAATAGTGCGATGATCACGCTTAAGTTTTCGTGAAATATCTAATGTTTTCATACCTCGTCCAAGGCATTGAACTATTTCACTCTTTTCAGCAGCAGAGAGATCCTTTTTCTTCCCCATATTGCTTGAAAATGGTGCTCTGCTTAAGTTACACCCTCCTTTAGTAGTTTTTCCTTTAATTGGGCTCACCTGGCAATCTAATTATCACAGGTGTCCGAGATTGTTTTCAGTGATCAAAAGAGCCCTGAGACACAATGCCATCCATGAGTTAAACTGAAAAACAAAATATTTAATCTTTGTGATATTGAAATAGAATTTGCATAATAATTTGGAACAGGGTGTAGACAGCATTGATGGCTGGGCTGTCTATTTGCCTTCAACCATCGCAGAACTCGCATGCATCAGCCTGCCTGTCATTTTCTGCCATTAGAGGTAAGCTGGTCAAAGTGGTTCATACTCACCCTATGAAAAGGCACCTTTTTGCTACTTAACTTTATGGTCTTATACTTACTGATTTCTTATATCTTTGACCCTTTTAGACCACTGAGGGTTTCCCCCTCGGGTATATCAATCTACCACATGGTCAGCTCAAACAACATCTTACCTACTGGCAGCTTTAAAGTATTTCAGAGTGCTTATGTTCCCTTATATGACCATTTGTAGGTTAACTTTTATTACTATAATACTTCAATTTACTTCAGCGATAGTGCCTCACTGCTGGCTTTTCTCCTTGAGTCTATACAACTGCTGCTTTCTGTGCTATTTTTAGCGACCCCAGTGACTCATAGGTCAGTAGGCTGCCCCCTGGTGGTCACTTGACAATATTTTTGGATTTTATATGGTTTTGACTATGGCTATTCTTTCATCGTGCTAAATTACACTGAAACAGGTAATGCTCACGCTATATAAAATGGGGAAAAATAAAATTGATGTTAAGCCGTTACCTGCGCAAATGTTTATATTATTTATTTTTGGGGCTACTCATTATGAGGCTAGTAGCCTTTGATATATGAAGAATTTTGAGGAACTGCGCACCCTACCGTTTTAAAAGCATTATCAACTTAAAATGCAAAAAAGTGCAATATCACAAAACGGCCACTAGATTAACTAGCAGGTTAACATCGATAAATAAATGTGCAATATACGTGAAATATAATGTGTATTGCACTAAATATTGCACGTTTATTTATCGGTTAACCCCTCCAATGAATCTGGTGGCCGTTTCATGATATTGTACTTTTTTGCATTTTTTGTTGATAATACTTTTAAAACCGTAGGGTGCGCGGTCCATCACAATTTTTACCTTATTTATAGATACAATAAGATGACTTGTGAACATTATTAGCCTGTACTATTTTGGAAAGGTATCTAATGATATGCTCGTTATAGAATGTAGCTTCCCACTTGGTTTATGTACTCCCCTGAAGAAGAATAACAAAACTAATTTTGAAACGGATTGGGTGTTCACCATCTTGAATCTATTTAATTGGTGACCTATATCTGTGGGAACCCTGTAATTTATTATGTTGCAAAGCATGCACAATATATGACTAGCCATCACAATCTTGTGTACAATGTTTTTATTCTCCATATACTTTCTGCTATTATTATTTCAGGTACTTGTATAGCGCTGTCAATTTACGCAGCGCTTTTACATATATATTATACGTTTACATCAGCCCCTACCCTCAAGGAGCTTACAATCTAAGGTCCCTAACATTCATACATACTAGGGCCACTTTAGAAAGGATCCAATTAACCTACCAACATGTCTTTGGAGTGTGGGAGGAAACTATGGTAACCGGAGGAAACCCATGCAGGCACAGGGAGAACATGCCTCCGGTACCGGTACCTCCGGTGGTGTTGTGGTTGGGATTTGAACCAGCGTACCTTTTTACTGCTAGGCGAAAGTGCTAACCATTACAACACTGTTGCCGCTTAAAGTCCCATTCATGAGGGTTCTACCTTCCATATATATGTACTTAAGGGATTTTTAGCAACTGTAAGCTACCAAAAACACTCTAATCTTAGAGAAGGGGCGATTCTCTCTTGGGATGCTGTTTGAGCAGTTCAAATTTAGCTGAAATCTTACAGCCTTGTTCCAACAGTCTTTGTTTGCTCTACCTGATGGTCCTCCAATAGTCAGGCCGCTTCTCGACTCAGGATTTATAGGTAAAATTTCAGATTCTTTTTCAGGACTATGATGTTCCCTATTCCTTGGCAAGGCCCATTCCACCAGTCAGTGCTTCAGTTAAGCCTGTAAGGCTGCCTTCTGGTCTTCTCGTCACACGTTTACAATGTTCTATGAAGTAGATGTTCATGCCTTTGCAGACATCAATTTTTAAAGTAAGGTTTTGCAGGCGGCTTTGTAGTGAGGTTTTTCCCTTATTCTGTGTTGGGCTTGTTGCTGTTGCCCACCCCTGGTGTTCACTGTTTATAAATATAAAAGTACACTGTGTCTTGTGATGTATGATTAAGAAATTTGGATTTCTGGCTTACCTATAAAATGCTTTGATTGGGATCACCACAGAACAGAGAGATTTCCCCTATTTGTCTGTTCCTCATTGCTCTCTACAAAACTAAGGCTCAGCGCTGAGCTGGGAGGAGTTATGGCTTGGCAGGGAATTCCTGCTTTTTTTGGCCAGTGTTCATTAACCTGAAGATGGCAGCATAACCCAAGTAGTCATGAATATGATGTACCCTATTCCCGCGATGTACTGCAAGAAAAAGTAAACCAAAAATCTTAATCTTTGGTAGAAGACATGCACCTTTTATTTTTGTTTAACAAAATAAAACAAAAAACTCTGTTTGGAAGTTTAAGGCGAAGGCGCTTCCCTCTTGGGATGGTGTTTGAGCAGTTCAAATTTAGCTGAAATCTACAGTCTTGTTTCAACAGAGCTTATTTGTTCTATCTGAGGGTCCTCCAAAGGCCAGGCTGCTTCTCGACCCACTAGATATGAGAAAGCATGCAAAATTTCCCAGCGAGAACTAGTAGGATACAGAAGCCTTACTTTATTCATTGCATGATGTAACAAGCACCCCTTAACACTTACTATGATCAACTTAGAGTCTTATACGTACAATTGTGTTTCTTCTCACACAGTCTTTTGGAATACAGTAGGCATACCGCTCCAGGATAGCAGACACTGAAGCGTTTCCACAATACAAGTAGATAGAAGCACTGCTTCTACGAAATTCCGGTGGTTCCTAAGGTAAATATACCATCTGTTAGGCAAGAATTTATTATTACAGTTCTAAATTTCTAAACAATTTAGTGAACCTCGCTCTCTATGTGTCTCTCTCTCCAATTTACACACATACATTATATTACCAAAAGTATTGGGACGCCTGCCTCTATCTATATCTATATATATATATATATATATATATATATATATATATATATATATATATATATATATATACACACACACACACACACACACACACAAACTTGAATGGCATCTTAGTCCGTAGTGTTCAATATTGAGTTGGCCCACCCTTTGCAGCTATAACAGCTTCAACTCTTCTGGGAAGGCTGTCCACAAGGTTTAGGAGTGTGTCTATAGGAAAGTTTGACCATTCTTAAAAGAAAAGCATTAGTGAGGTCAGGCACGGATGTGGATGACAGGGCCTGGCTCGCAGTCTCGCATAGGTGTTCTATCAGGTTGAGGTCAGGACTCTGTGCAGGCCAGTCCTCCACCCCAAACTCACCCATCCATGTCTTTATGGATCCTATTTGTGCACTGGTGCGCAGTCCAGTAGGAACAGAAAGGGGCCATCCCCAAACCATTCCCATAAAGTTGGGAGCATGAAATTGTCTTGGTATGCTGACACCATAAGAGCTCCCTTCCCTGGAACTAGGGGGCCAAGTCCAACTCCTGAAAAACAACCCCACACCATAATCCCCCCTTTACCAAATGATTTGGACCAGTGCACAAAGCAAGGTCCATAAAGACATGGATGAGCGAGTTCAGGGTAGAGGAAACTGACTGGCCTGCACAGAATTCTGACCTCAACCCGACAGAACACCTTTGGGATGAATTAGAGCAGAGACTGCAAGCCAGACCTTCTCGTCCACATAAGTGTCTGACCTCACAAATGCGCTACTAAAAGAATGGTCAATCATTCCCATAGAAACACTCCTAAACCTTGTGGACAACCTTCCCAAGAGAGTTGAATCTGTTACAGCTGCAAAGGGTTGGCAAACTCATTATTGAACCTTAAGGACTAAGACCGGGATGTAATTCAAGTTCATGTGTGTAAAGGCAGGAGCCCCAATACTTTTGGTAATATAGTGTATCTACACATACAGTGGGGGAAATTATTTTAACTCCTACACATTTTGTAAGTTTGCCCACTTGCAAAGAAATTAAGGGTCTATAATTTTTAGCATAGGTGTATTTTAAATGATATATCAACCAAAAATTCACAAAACAAAATTATAAAAAAATGTTATAAATTGAGGTGTAGTAAAACAAGTTTTTGGTCCCCAAGCAAAACATGACTAAAGTGGTGTTCCGGCCGAAATTACACTTTTTAAATAAAAATACCCCTATAATACACAAGCTTAATGTATTCTAGTAAAGTTAGTCTGTAAACTAAGGTCTGTTTTGTTAGTTTATAGCAGTGGTTTGTTATTTTATAAACTTACAGCAGGCTGTGGCCATCTTAATTGTGGGCATCTGAAGCCAGACTGTATTTCTTCCTGGATCTCATCCTTGCAGATCTCGCACATGCTCAGTGCAGCACAAGCAGTGTAATAGGTTTCAGGTCAGGTTTCCATAGCAACGGCAGTTTTAGAGGAAGTTGCCGCCCCTTCCCAGAAGGTATTGCCAACAGGAAATGATGCGATGGGCCGCGGCCAGGGAGGAGGAAATGAAAAATGAATACAGCAGATATACAGTAGGTGCTGAGAAAAAAAAAAATTAAAAATATCCAATTCGTTTACAGTGCACAGTTTAGTGAGGGATGCTGAAGAGTTGTTAAAGTGGCTGGAACTCCACTTTAGTACTTGGTGGGGAAACCCTTGTTGGCAAGTACAGATGTAAGAAGTTTCTTGTAGTTGGTTACCAGGTTTGCACGCATCTCAGGATATTAAAAAAGAAAGCAAGAGGCGGGACTTTATATGAAGCACACGGAAGCAAAAAGATGAGTTGGGTAAAAAACAGCTTTTAATTGGTTCGAATTATCATAACATTTTTATATTTAATTTTTGCATTTTGCTATATATCAATGTTTTTACAATCCATTAGAACCAAACAAGACATTTTGAGTAACACTCCAACAAGGAGTTTTTACAGTACTATAGATACATGAAACAAAATTGATGCATGATTATATACATTGTAAATAATACCTATACAAAAAATTGACACAATAAAGTGTCACTTTATGAGATAAAAGGAAAAATCAAAATGGGTTGAAAGGAACGGCCATAAGGAATTCATGAATATATACACACATATCAGTAGTTAGCTCTACACGTTTCAAGGCCTTATAGCCACTAATCAGGAGCAAAAGCCTGTTTTTTTACCCAACTCATCTTTTTGCTTCCGTGTGCTTCATATAAAGTCCCGTCTCTTGCTTTCTTTTTTAATATATTGAACCGGGATGGAGAAGGGGACTTGAACGGCCCGTTTACCTCATTTAAAAGAACAAGTAGAGAGGCGCCTCTGGGTGCAGTCGTTTTTTTTATAAAATAAAGCTTTAATAAGAAATAGGATAAACTTACATTTGTAAGAAGAAAAACAGGCATGGTATCAAATGTCAAAGATGACGCTCCCAGATCTGTGTCATATGCGATCTGTACTGTGGATGTTAGCAGTGACTCTTCCGGGTGATGAAAAAGCCGGCTTCGGAAGGCGGCCTCAGAGCGAGGCTTGGAACACAGGAGACAGCTGGCTGCAGAGGGATGACGAACATTTCTGATGACATCCCCCTGCAGCCAGCTGTCTCCTGTGTTCCAAGCCTCACTGTGAGGCGGCCTTTTACATCAACCGGAAGAGTCACTGCTAACATCCACAGTACAGATCGCATATGGCACAGATCTGGGAGCGTCATCTTTGACATTTGATACCATGCCTGTTTTTCTTCTTACAAATGTGAGTTTATCCTCTTTGTTATTAAAGCTTTATTTTATATAAAAATAACTGCACCCAGAGGCGCCTCTCTACTTGTTCTTTTGCAGTCCCAGGAATATGGTTTCTCTCCTACTATGACGGCAGCCCTGCTTGCTTCCTTTGGACGTTTTTTATCCCTTCATTAGCATCATCACATAGACTTATTAGCCTGTGTTTGCTATATGGACTATTGATCATCACAGTTCCTATTTAATGAATTTCATTCAGATATTTATGTACTAGCAGACGAAGATTTTGGTTTTATGTGAATTCTGAGTTGTTGCACCTATACTTGTTATTATTACCTCATTTAAAGTCCCATAAACCTTCTTTCCTCTTTTTCCTCAGGAGGGATTTTGGTCCACTCTTCTTTACAGATCTTCTCTAAATCCTTAAAGCGAAGTTCTAGCCGTTTGTGTGTTTATTAAAAGTCAAAAAGTGTATCTGCTGACTTTTAATAAACACACACTCACCTTTCCTAGGATCAATGCGGCCGCCGACGCATCGGTTCTCTCCTCCAACTGTGGCATGTCAGGAGTCCTTAAAGTGGAAGTTCCACTTTCGAGTTGAACTCCGCTTTAAGGTTTCTTGGCTGTCGCCTAGCAACTTGAAGTTTCAGCTACCTACATACATTTTGTATAGGATTTAGGCCTGGAGACTGGCTAGGCCACTCCATGACCTTTATGTTCTACTTGAGCCACTCTTGTTGCCTTGGCTGTATATTTTGGGTCTTTGTCATGCTGGAAGACCCATATTCAGTGTTCTGGCTAAGGGAAGAAGGTTCTCATCCAAGATTTTACAATACCGGGCCCCATCCATTGGCACCTCAATGCGGCAAAGTCAGCCTATACCTTTAGCAGAGAAACAGCTCCAAAGCATAATGCCTCCACCTCCATGCTTAACTGTAGGGATGGTGTTCTTAGGGTCACAGTCAGCATTTTTCTTAACCAAAACACGAGGAGTCGAGTTAATTCTAAGGAGCTCAATTTTGGTCTCTCATCTGACCACAGCATTTTCTTCCAATCCTTCTCTGAATCATTTAGATGTTCATGGGCAAACAGGCCTGTACATGTGCTTTCCTGAGGAGGGGGACCTTGCGGGCGCTGCAGGATTTCAATCCATGGCGGCGTATTGTGTTACCAATAGTTTGTTTGGTGACTGTGGTCCCAACTTCTTTGAGATCATTCACAAGCTACTCCAGTGTAGTTGAGGGTTGATCCCTCACTTTTCTCATGATCATTCTTTCCCCATGAGGTGAAATCTTGCATGGAGCTCCAAAGCGAGGGCAATTGAAGATTATTTTGCATTTCTTCCATTTGCGAATAATCGCTCCAACAATTGTCTACTTCTCACCAAGCTTCTTGCTAATGCTCTTGTAGCCCATTCCAGCCTTGTGCAGGTCTACAATCTTGTCCCTGACATCCCTTGACAGCTCTTTTGGTCTTACCCATGATGGTGAGGTTTGAATGGAGAAAGTTTCTGTGAACAGGTGTCTTTTATACACATAACGAGTTGTCGTTAGGAGCACATTCTTAAATTGACAGGATTAATCTGTGTATCACATGAGCACATACTGTAGCCATTCTGCGGTAACCAGAATTATTGCTGGATGGTAGGGGATCAAATTCTTATTTTATTCACTGAACTGCAACTCAATTTATAACATTTGTAACATGTGATTTTTTTTTCTGGATTTTTGGTTGATATTCTGTCTCTATCATTTAAAATACACCTATGATAAAAATATATGAGAGCGAGAGATACACACACACACAGACATATGTACATACATACACACACACACACACACACACTGATCATCCACAATATTATGACCACTGACAGGTAAAATTAATAACATTGATTACCTCTCCTTACAATGGCATCTGTAAGGGGGTGGGATATATTAGGCAACAGGTGAACATGGTGTCCCTGAAGTTGATGAATTGAAACCAGAAAATATTTCCAAGCATAAGGTTTGAGTGAATTTGACGAGGGCTAAATTGTAATGGGTAATAGGCCCCTTTCACACTGAGGCACTTCTAAACAGCCAGTAAAACACTGGCGCTTTTGAAGAGCTTTTCAGGCACTTTTGAAGAGCTTTCCATTCATTTCAAAAGAGGGGGGCATTTTTTCACTGCCCTGTCAGCGCAGTGCCCCAGTGTGAAAGCATTCATTGATTTTAAAGGAAATAGGTTTTCGTGAACTTTTCAGGTGCTTTTTTTTAGCGTGAAAGCGCCTGAAAAGTGCCTCAGTGTGAAATGGGTCTAAACGACTGGGTCATAGCAACTCCAAAACTGCAGCTCTTGTGGGACATTCCGCAGTCTGCAGTGATGAGAACCTACCAAAAGTGGTCTAAGGAAGGCGACCCGTCAACGGGGTTGCCTTCCTTATGCATCAAGGCTCATTGATGCATAGTTCTATCAAACAGAAGAGCTACTGTAGCTCAAATTTGCTGAAAACTATCAAGAGGTTGTAAAGTCACAACACAATTACTTGTATCATCTCTGTTTTTGCAAGACATAAAGTGCAGTGTGTTTCTTTTAAATTTTAATCCTAAATACCTTTTTCTCACAGCTCCTATGTGCAGTCACATGATCTCCTGCTGCTCTGCTTCCTCCATCTAAGAACAGCCGTGGGAGGGGCTGAGATTCCCCAGTAATGTCAGCCAGCAGAGGGTGGTCATGTGACCACACAGAGGAGCTATGCAAAAAGGTATTTAAGATGATCATTTAAAAAAAACTGACATGCTGCATTGAACATTTTGCTAAAACAGAGAAGATACAAGTCAGTTACATAATGCATTGGAATACTGGTAGGAGGATAGGGAAGCGGCTCTGAGGAGATTGGCTCAGCAACCATGATTACCGTGGTAAGCACACAGAGGGGGATACAGGAACTGGCAGGATCAACCAGTATTTTAGATAAAAAGAAAGGGAAAAATTACAATGCAACAGCACTATGCTATTCATCATGCTTTAAAGGAACAGGAACTTTTTTTTTATTTAGGGTAACAACCACTTTAAGGCTGGTTCCTAAATCAGAACCCACACTGTATTGTAGTTGGCTGCGTAGCCACAGACCGGTTAGGGTGCCCATGCTGACCCATGTCCACAGCCAAATGTGGATGACCAAGTGTGTCATTTTCCTTGGGAAGTGATGGTACCATGCACTTTGGAAGGAAGGAAAGCTTGCAGAGGCAGTGTTTTGCTGGGCAACCTTGGGTCCTGCCACACATATGGATGTTACTTTGGAAACCATGCTTTAATGGGTCAGGGCAGATTGGCAGCAAAATTGGGACCTACTCAAAATTAGGTGGATGATCATAATGTTATGGATGATTGGTGTGTTTGTATATTATATATAACTTATTGTAAATGTTAACACTAACCACAAGATGGATGACGACAAGTCTTTCCAAGACGAGTTCTTTAAGAAACTGTATGGCATCTGGTTGCCAGTGGTCACCAATCTAAAAAAATTGAGCGAAAGATAAATTGGTTACCTGAAAATAGATCTACTCATGGGAAAGTTTGAATTCCTTTTTGTCAAATGGCAAAACACAATAAAAAAGTTCCAGTATGCCATCCTCCTGCAAGCAGCAGAATATCCTATGGTATTAAATCTAAAGGTGCTGTGTCCCTTAAAGAATAGAGAAAAAGATAATACCCAATTAAATTTATGCTTAACCGCTTGCGGATCAGCCGCCGCAGTTTTACTGCGGCAGGTTGGCTCCGCTGCACGAAATCACGTATAACTGTACGTGATCTCGCGAGGTCCGGCCGCGAGCTCCGTGAGTCCGACCGTGGGACTCGCGGACTCGATGTCTGTGGGGATACCAGCGATCATCTCACGGAGAGGAAGAACGAGGAAATGCTGATATAAACAAGCATTTCCCCGTTCTGCCTAGTGTCAGGACACTGATCACAGCTCCCTGTAATCGGGAGCGGTGATCAGTGTCATGTCACACATAGCCCATCCCCCCCACAGTTAAAATCACTCCTTAGGACTCACGCAACCCCTCCAGCGCCCCCTCCTGGTTAATCCCTTCACTGCCAGTCACATTTACACAGTAATCAGTGCATTTTTAATCGCACTGATCGCTATATAAATGTGAATGGTCCCAAAATAGCGCCAAAAGTGTCCAATCTGTCCGCCATAATGTCGCAGTCACGATAAAAAACGCTGATCATCGCCATTACTAGTAAAAAAAAAAATTAATAAAAATGCCATAAAACTATCCCCTATTTTGTAGACGCTTTAACTTTTGCGCAAACCAATCAATAAATGCTTATTGCGATTTTTTTACCAAAAATATGTAGAAGAATACGTATTGGCCTAAACTGAGGAAAAAAAAGTTTTTTAAAAAAATATTTTTTTGGGGATATTTATTATAGCAAAAAGTAAAAAATACTGTTTTTTTTTCAAAATTGTGGCTCTTTTTTTGTTTATAGCGCAAAAAACAAAATGCAGAGGTGATCAAATACCACCGAAAGAAAGCTCTATTTGTGAGGAATAAAGGACGTCAATTTTGTTTGGGAGTCACATCGCACGACCGCGCAATTGTCAGTTAAAGCGACGCAGTGCCGAATCGCAAAAAGTGTTCTGGTCAGGAAGGGGGCAAATCCTTCCGGGGCTGAAGTGGTTAATCTGGTAAAATAGGGGATGATACAAACAAGGAGAATGAGCTCTTGTGCTGCTAGCTGCAGATTTAGTAAAATTTCCTGTCCTCCGATCATCCCATACCCCCAACACCATAACCTCTTGGTACTGCAGGGGCTAACAGACAAGAGTGCTGCTATGCCTGCCCTTTCCGCCCTATTCCTCGAATCATAGAAGCTTTACTATTAGAGATAGTCTTTAAATAGAGAAGACAGGTTTTTTTTAATTCATCTGCCAGTCCTCCATTTATAGATTACATTAATGTATGGAAGGTGTAAGACAGATTCTATGAATGAAGGAAGGGGCTGGAAAGTGTGAGCTCCTGTGGGTGCATATGACAGGTCCCTTTGCTTTATTAACCCCTGAAGCACTGGAAGATTACGGCAAGAGAGGTAATTACTGTTTGTGAGCAATGTCCCTTGTGCTGAATATTTTAACAACTTCTTTGACAAAACTTAGGCATAACTGTTACATGGACCAGTTCAGTGATTAGCCTCTTATAGGTATTCTTAAACCAAAAAAAATCTAATTACAGGGGGGAAAGAAAAACTGTAGTGTGGTCACCTTAACCTTCAAACCTTTGCATTTTTGCTTCAGGTGTTTTTCATGAAATGGAATATTAATAGCATATTTTCTGAACGTTCTGGGCTTGTGAGCTGTGTGCCCCAGGGCTCTGTAATGGGACCAATTCTCTTTAACTTGTTAACCACTGGGCACTTAAACCCTCTTCCTAACCAGACCAATTTTCAGCTTTTAGTGCGCTCACAATTTGAATGAGCGAACAATTACTCAGTCATGCAACACAGTACCCATATGACATTATTTTCTTTCTTTCACACAGATAGAGCTTTCTTTTGGTGGTGTTTAATCACTGCTGGGTTTATTTTTTGCGCTATAAAAAAAAAAGACCGAAAATTAAAGTTAAAAAAAAAAAAATATTTTCTTCGTGTGTGTTAGAAAATTTTGCAAATTAGTAATTTTTCTTCATAAATTTTGGCCAAAATTTATACTGCTACATATCTTTGGTAAAAAATAACCCAAATTGATATATATTATTTGGTCTTTGTGAAAGTTAGAGTCTACAAGATATGAGGTCAATCTCTGAAAATTGATCACACCTGAACTACTGATGACCTCTCTCATTTCTTGAGACCCTAACAAGCCAGGAAAGTATAAATACCCCCCAAATGACCTCTCTTTGTAAAGTAGACAGTCCAATGTATTTAGTAAGAGGCATGGTGAGTTTTTTGAAGTTGTACTTTTTCCCCACAATTCTTTGCAAAATAAAGATTTTTTTTTCTTTTCCCCACAAAATTGTCATATTAGCAGGTTATTTGTCACACACAGCACATGCATACCACAAATTACACCCCAAAACACATTCTGCTATTCCTCCTGAGTATGGTGATACATGTGAGGTTTTACACAGCAAGGCCACATAGAGAGGTCCAACATGCAGGGAGCACCTTCAGGCCTTCTAGGAGCATAAATTACATTATCTAATTTGCATAAATTACATTATCTAATTTCCCGACTACCTCTTGCACTTTCTCCTTCACTGATGGACACGGATAAAGTGGCACTGATGAAGAGGTACTAATATGTAGAATTGATGGGCACTGGTGGGCATCAATATGCGACACTGATGAGCACGGCTATGCGGCACTGACGGGCAGCACTGTCGATAAGGGTACTGACAGTCATTACTGATGGGCACTGACTGGCAGCTGATGGGCAGATGTGGTAGGCACCTCTGATGGGGGCTGAGCTGATAATCAATGTGCCGATTATCAGCGCAGACACCCCCTCTAAGAGCAGAGCCACCGATCGGCTCTCCTGTCAGCGCAAACTTCCTGGTTACACGCTGTGATTGGTCACAGCTGATCACGTGGTAAGGAGCCTAGGTCATAGGATCTTTACCACGATCGGAGTTGCGGTGTGTCCTGCTTAACGTCAAATGACGTTCAGTCAGAATAACTTAACCACTTTGTGCATGTCATTCAGTTATATGGCGGGCGGGAAGTGGTTAATAGATAAAACTATAATTATATACTTTACAAAACCTTTGGTTTGGCGACATCTTGAGTATGCTGTACAGTTTTGGTCGCCAATCCTCAGGAAGGATCTGCTTGAACTGGAGGAAAGGACAACAAAGCTAACAAGGGGGTTAAAGAACCTCAGAGGGACAACTACAAAAGTTAAACTTCTTTTCCCCTGGAGAAAGAGGCACTTGAAAGGGGACATGATGACAATATACAAATCTTTAAAAAGGGACTATATTAATGGGAGAAAACTATTTAACCCTGTTCTAAAGACAGGGTGGAAACACAATACATTTTGATGAGAAGTGGTTCATACTTAAAGGGGTTGTAAAGGTAATTTTATTTTTTTTTTAAAATAACTAACATGTCATACTTACCTTCAGTGTGCAGCTCGTTCTGCACAGAGTGGCCCCGAACCTGCTCTTCTGGGGTCCCTCGGCGGCTGTTTCAGCTCCTCCCCGCAAGAAATAACCACCTTAATGCGAGCTCCCTCGCATGGTGGTTAGTTGTTGCGGGCGCGCTCCCGTGATACAGCCGGCGGCTATAGCCGCTCGCTGTATCACTCGGCCCCGCCCCCCGGCGCGCCGCATCATCGGATGTGATTGACAGCAGCGCGAGCCAATGGCTGCGCTGCTTTCAATCCATTCACTGCAGCCAATCAGCGACCAGGCTGAGCTGCAATAGAGATGACGAGAATGAGCAGCGGAGATTCGAGGTGTCAGGTAAGTAAAACGGGGGGGCTGGGGGCGGCGGTATTGTCAAAAGTTTTTTCACCTTAATGCATATAATGCATTAAGGTGAAAAAATTTTTACCTTTACAACCCTTTTAAACTGGGTAAAGGGTTTTTTTCTGTTAAGAGCAGTAAAGATGTGCAATTCCCTTTCACAGGTGGTGGTGTCAGAGGGGTGTTTGGATAAATTAAGAAAAAAAGTTGTTGTCTTTTTTAGCAAACACAATGTACAGGGATATAGCAAATGGTAGTGACACACACACACACAGGTTAAATAGTAGGTTGAAAAAAGTCCATCAAGTCCAACCTATGTGTGTGATTATATGTCAGTCATACATTGTATATCCCTGTATGTTGTGGTCATTCAGGTGCTTATCTAATAGTTTTTTTAAACTATCGATGCTCCCCTCTGAGACCATCGCCTGTGGAAGGGAACTCCGCATCCTTGCCGCTCTTACAGTAAAGAACCCTCTACGTAGTTTAAGGTTAAACCTCTTTTCTTCTAATTTTAATGAGTGGCCACGTGTCTCGTTAAACTCTCTACCGTGGAAAAGTTTTATCCCTATAGTGTGGGGTCACCGGTACGGTATTTGTAAGTTGAAATCATATCCCCTCTGAAGCGTCTCTTCTCCAGAGAGAATAAGTTCAGTGCTCGCAACCTTTCCTCATAACTAATATCCTCCAGACCCTTTATTAGCTTTGTTGCCCTGCTTTGTACTCGCTCCATTTCCAATACATCCTTCCTGAGGACTGGTGCCCAGAACTGGACAGCATACTCCAGGTGCGGCCGGACCAGTCTTGTAGAGCGGGAGAATTAATGTAGAGCGGGAGAATTATTGTTTCATCTCTGGAGTTAATCCCTTTTTTAATGCATGCCAATATTCTGTTTGCTTTGTTAGCAGCAGCAAATTCATTGCATGCCATTGCTGAGCCTATCATATACTAGGACCCCCAGGTCCTTTTCTATCCTAGATTCCCCCAGGTTGAACTGGATTGATGATGAATTATTCAACCAAACCAACTACACAGCTATGTAACAAAAATGCAGGATTCCAATTTCAGGCTACTTTACAGACAAGTTAAAATCATGGCAGTTACATATATACAAAAACTCAAAAGAAATCAGTCTATAAAATTTGCATTACTTACTGGAAGTACATCAATCAGTTGGCAAGGTATGCAAAAGCGTGGAACACATTGATTGAATACAGATGGGTAAAGGTGACATTTTGGAATTTTTTCAGTAAACCCCAAATCTTCATACTGAACCTATTAAAGCAAACCCAAAGTATAAGCAAACTCAAAGATGATTACAACCAATACTGTTCAGGAAAAACTGACCATGTGCTAAACTCAGGATCTCTGCTCAGTTTACTTTCAACATTTTGACTGCTAAGGACATTTCCTACATGTCATAGCAGTCAGAATTAAAACAAATGCACCACCTCAAGCTTGTTTTAATATGTACAGCAGGCTTCTGGCTTCACTGTAGGCATTATTTGGGTGGTTGGAAAACCACCTGACTACTTCTACAGGATGGCGATTGTACCCTTTCCACTTCCTAGCCTTCTCTGGAGCCCAGAACAGCAAAAATGCCCTGGTGATGAAACAGAAGAGGACCACAGAACATTCACTGTCCAATCCTCTCTGCAGTCACTAAATCATCCAGTTTCAGAGCTGTCAAAACTTGCCTGGCAGTGGCTGGGTTAGAAGCTAATTAGGGAGGGTTTCTCCCCAATCTGCTCACAGTCCACTGTTTCTTCCACCACTTGTCGACCAGCTCACGACGAAATACATTGGCAGAATGGCACAGCTGGGCAAAAAAAACGTATGGGCATGATGTTCCCTTTAAGAGCCGCTGACAAATCCCTGTTCTGTCAGGGGATAGGAGACATATTGTTTGTTCCTACTAAGAAGGAACAATGATATGTCTCCTCCCCCAGTCAGTCCCCAACCCCATACAGTTAGAACACATCCAGGGAACACACATTTAACCTCATGATCGCCCCCTAGTCTTAACCCCTTCCCTACCAGTGACATTTACACAGTAATCAGTGCATTTTTATAGCACCGATCGCTGTATAAATGTCAATGGTCCCAAAAATGTGTCAAAAGTGTCCGATCTGTCCGCCGCAATGTCACAGTACCGCTAAAAATCGCAGATCACCACCATTACTAGTAAAAAAACAAAATATAAAAATGCCATAAATCTTTCCCATAGATTGTAGACACAATAACTTTAGTGCAAACCAATCAAAATACGCTTATTGCGATTTCACTATCACTATATTTTTGGCGCTCTAACACCGGACCCTTCTGGTCTTGGCTCCAGTAGCTGCAGGGTCACATGCAGCTGCACTGCCACCCCCTCCACTTGCCCAATCACAAAGTGCTTTCTATTATGTGAACCCATTCACAAAATTCAAAGCCTTCTGAGAATAGATAGCAGAGGGGAAGAGCAGGCTAAACTGCTGTTGTATAAGAAAGCAGAGCATCCCCTGTCAGAGTTGGGAGTATAATAACTGTACTAATGGTGCTCAGGAAAACTCTCAGTTGTAACCAAGAAAGATAAGCCTATGCAATGGTATGCATCTCTTTGGAGTAAAATCAACAGAAGCCGTCACATTAAGGAAAACGGATGATCTGTTTTAATGTGGACAATTTGGGTTATTGTAGTATGCGCCAGTATTGGTGGGCGGGTGCACACATTGTTGAGGTTTGACATATTTGCTGCAGGAAGGAGTGTGAATACTTGCCTTCCTGCACTTGCTCAGATGTGAACCTAGCTTTAAAGTGGAACTTTAGTCAGAAAATTAAGTCCCGATAGATTTAAGGTTGTCCCTTTTGCAGGTATAGCTATGTAAAACATTAAAAATAACTGCCTATACTGTTTAAAATTCAGTAATGTATTGTCCCACTATGCTCCTCACATGTGTGATTTTGATTTTTAAGTTGACATTGAGCACTAACATCCTGTAGACTTATTACAATTAGAATAATATATAGCATAAATGTATTGTTGAGTCTTGTTCACAAATTCTATATACATACTGGCTATAAGTACTATCTTTCCTAATGTAGAGGGATTTGTTCATTCTGAAACTCCAAGATGTTAATCAGGAAATGAGATTCCACTGACAAACAAGCTCCTACATCAACAGAATTCAAGGACACATCGACAGAGCAACAGGCTGGCATCCTATGATATCCCTAATACTTTGTGTGAAGTCAAAATAATTGTTCACAGATAGGGGGGGGAGACTTGTCTCACGATGACAACAATGTTACACTGCAGGGTCCTGGACTAGAACTGGATAAATGGGACTTCCTACATTATTTTCATGCAGAAAAGTAGAGTAGGGTAGCCCCTTGTCAGAATCGCACAACCTAGAGACCGAAGGTTCTGATGTTTTTTTTTTTTTCTGGGGAAGAGGGGTCCGATGGGTGTTCAAGAACTAGTTCCAGATGCATCAAGTGAAGACAGAACCAACAACAATATTTACAGAGTCAGGATCTAACCGAACCACTGCAACAAGACAAGACAGTCTTAAAGCCATTGTCCTCTAGAGCCCTTGATGTCTTTTCCCTCAGAAGGAGGTCATCAAGGTAGCCTACAAGCAGTATTTTAAGAGAGAGCAGCAAGTTAAGACCAGGGAGATCACCTTGGTAAAAACCAAGGTGAAAAGAAAGGATGACCAAACTGCAAGTGGAAGGGCCCTACTGAAAAGAGCAGAAAGCTGGGTAAGTGCAAATACACATCTTTGATATCAGAAAGTACCCTTAATATAGAAACACAACCAATCTTGTGGACTCCATCTTGAGATTGTTGACTGAAAATACTACATTTAAGATTTTGAGGTCTAAGATGGAATGGATGTCCCCACTGGACTTGGGAACAATGCAAAAAAAAAAAAAGCATTCTGCAGCAGGGACTGAGACAATGTAGCTCGGGACCAGAAGCCCAGAGAAGACTCGGCGACGGTCCATAAGGCGATGGGAGGACACAGAGATTTGAAAGTACAGATCATGGAGAGGGCATGGAATAAAACTCAAGCTTGTACCCCTCCTGAGACACCACATCTTACACCCAGGTATTGGGGATGCAAGACTTCCATTGTTTGCAAATGCCAACAAGCATTTCCCCACCCTGGAAAGTGGGGGTGCACCTTTATGCAGAGATTTTGGTTGAGTAAAGGAATGCCGGACCTCTACCGATGGATAAAGAGCCAGCCTTGATGTTGAGTGCAGCAAGAAGTATGCTTTTGAGATGGCATTGATGAAGAGGACCTGCAAGGCTGTTCCCTGGCCTTCTTAAACAGGGGAAGATGGGTAATCCTTCCCCCAGGCATCATGTTTGAGAGACAGTGTCCCGTTGGAGCTGCTTTGGATGGGATCAAAGGCCATGCAGAGCAACATCTTGCAGATTTCATCCAGAGAGTCCTGCCCATGTGCAGCAGACTGATGTAAGGCAGGATATGCAAAATCTTGGGATCCAGCACAACACAAATTCACTTTTGTTGCCAGCAGTTTAGACATTAATGGCTGTGTGTTGAGTTATTTTGAGGTGACAGCAAATGTACACTGTTATACAAGCTGTACACTCACTACTTTACATTGTAGCCAAGTGTAATTTCTTCAGTGTTGTCACATGAAAAGGTATAATAAAATATTTACAAAAATGTGAGGGATGTACTCACTTTTGTGAGATACTTTAGAACTTTCTTTTTGTGGTATTTGGTCACCTGGAATTTTTATTTTTTGCGATAAACAAAAAAAGACCGCAAATTTTGAATATATTTACTACTTGTTATTAACCACTTCCCGCCCACCCGCCGGCCTTCATATGACGTCCTTGACTTTGTGCAGGTATATCTGAATGACGCATGCAGCTACAGGCATCATTTAGATACTGGCTTTTTCAGCCGGCGATTCCCTACACCATAGGAATGATCAAAGCAGCTGTTCCATCGCTTGATCGTTCTTACGGGCGACGAGAGGAGACATCCCTCATCCCTCTGGTGCTTCTACCGACTCACCGCTTCCTTCTGTGGGTCGGAGACAGGATCCGCCGGCCCCGGATGTTTACCGTACAGATTTCCAGCGGACCAGATGGTCGCCGGAGTCTCTATGATCATTCGGAGGCCCGGCTTGATGTTATGACCTCACGCCTGGCCTCTGCATTCAAACAAACGGAGCCACCTTGGCTGGGAAGCCGAGATCTTTTTTTTTTTAGGCTTCCCAGCCTAGAGGAGAGACGTGGGGTCTTATTGACCCCATATCTCACTGTAAAGAGGACCGATCATGCCATATTCCTATTACAGTGGGGACAGAAAAGTATTCAAACCCCTTAAATTTTTCACTCTTTGTTATAGTGCAGCCATTTGCTAAAATCATTTAAGTTCATTTTTTTTCCTCATTAATGTACACACAGCAGCCCATATTGACAGAAAATTGTTGACATTTTTGCAGATTTATTAAAAAAGAAAAACTGAAATATCACATGGTCCTAAGTATTCAGACCCTTTGCTCAGTATTTACTAGAAGCACCCTTTTGATCTAATACAGCCATGAGTCTTTTTGTGAAAGATGCAACAAGTTTTTCACACCTGGATTTGGAGATCCTCTGCCATTCCTCCTTGCAGATGCTCTCCATTTCTGTCAGGTTGGATGGTAAACGTTGGTGGACAGCCATTTTTAGGTCTCTCCAGAGATGCTCAATTGGTTTTAAGTCAGGGCTCTGGCTGGGCCATTCAAGAACAGTCATGGAGTTGTTGTGAAGCCACTCCTTCGTTATTTTAGCTGTGTGCTTAGGGTCATTGTCTTGTCGGAAGGTAAACCTTCGGCACAGTCTGAGGCCCTGAGCACTCTGGAGAAGGTTTTCGTCCAGGATATCCCTGTACTTGGCAGCATTCATCTGTCCCTCTATTGCAACCAGTCGCCCTGTCCCTGCAGCTGAAAAACACCCCCACAGCATGATGCTGCCACCACCATGCTTCACTGTTGGGACTGTATTGGACAGGTGATGAGCAGTACCTGGTTTTCTCCACACATACCGCTTAGAATTAAGGCTAAAAAGTTCTAACTTGGTCTCATCAGACCAAAGAATCTTATTTCTCACCATCTTGGAGTCCTCCAGGTGTTTTTTTTTAGCAAACTCCATGCGGGCTTTCATGTGTCTTGCACTGAGGATAGGCTTCTGTCGGGCCACTCTGCCATAAAGCCCCGACTGGTGGAGGGCTGCAGTGATGGTTGACTTTCTACAACTTTCTCCCATCTCCCGACTGCATCTCTGGAGCTCAGCCACAGTGATCTTTGGGTTCTGTTTTACCTCTCTCACCAAGGCTCTTCTCCCCGATAGCTCAGTTTGGCCGGACTGCCAGCTCTAGGAAGGGTTCTGGTCATCCCAAACGTCTTCCATTAAAGGATTATGGAAGTCACTGTGCTCTTAGGAACCTTAAGTGCAGCAGAATTTTTTTGTAACTTTGGCCAGATCTGTGCCTTGCCACAGTTCTGTCTGAGCTCTTCAGACAGTTCCTTTGACCTCATGATTCTCAATTGCTCTGACATGCACTGTGAGCTGGAAGGTCTTATATAGACAGGTGTGTGGCTTTCTTAATCAAGTCCAATCAGTATAATCAAACACAGCTGGACTCAAATGAAGGTGTAGAACCATCTCAAGGATGATCAGAAGAAATGGACAGCACCTGAGTTAAATATATGAGTGTCGCAGCAAAGGGTCTGAATATACTTAGGACCATGTGATATTTCAGTTTTTCTTTTTTAATAAATCTGCAAAAATGTCAACAACTCTGTTTTTCTGTCAATATGGGGTGCTGTGTGTACATTAATGAGGAAAAAAAAAAAACGGAAAATTCCTATCAAAATACTTACCGTAATTTTCCTTTCCTGATGGACTCCATGGCAGCAACGTGTGGGTTAAGTCCCGCCTCTACTACCCTATAGGACACTACTCCCATAAATCTTTGCTCCCTGCCCCTGGCCGTGTTCGGTAACTAGCCTACTTCAGCCATTCGGGAGGGAACTCCTGCTGCCATGGAGTCCATCAGGAAAGGAAAATTACGGTAAGTATTTTGATAGGAATTTTCCATTTTCCTGACAGACTCCATGGCAGCAACGTGTGGGAAATAACTCGCCGTACACACCCGGGTGGGCTAAATGCTGAACAAAAGATTTAACACTGTCGGCCGACAGCACTTTCAAACCAAAACTGACTGAGGATAAGGTTGCTGGTTCAACACAATAATGGGTCATGAAGGTATGAATCGAGAACCAAGAAGCTGCTCTGCAGATCACTTCAGGTGCAACATGACGTGAGGCCGCCCAGGAAGTTGAAAGACTTCTAGTAGAGTGCGCTGTAACCGCCTCAGGAGCAGCCAAGCTCTTCTCTCTGTAAGCCCATTGGATGGCTTGGACCACCCAAGCCGCAATAGTTCTGACAGAAGCCCTAGAGCCTCTATTTTTCCCATGAAAAAGAACAAAGAGAGAGTCAGATTGACGAAAAGAGGCCGTAACTTCCAGGTATTGTTTGAGAGTAGCTCCCATATCAAGAGATTGTGGATCCGGACTTCCAGCAGACTTGAAGGTAGGGAGTGTGATCTCCTGGTTTTCGTGAAAGACCGAGGTAACTTTGGGATTCGTCCCAAGCATTGGTATTAGGACCACTCTGTCTGGAAAAAAGGTAATAAAAGGTTCCTTAGACACCAGAGATTGAATTTCCGAAACCCTCTTTGCCGAGGTTATGGCTAACAGAAAAGAAGTCTTGAGGGATAATTCTCTGACCAAGAGTGAATTATTGAGTTGTGAAAAGAAATCCAGAACTAACGGAAGATCCCATTTGGGGAATCTGGGTTTCCTCTGTGGCCTGAGCCTGACTGCTCCTTTAAAAAACTGTTGGACCAGAGGGTGCTTGGCCCATGCGACTCCGGAGAAGGCTGAGATTGCAGAAACCTGGACACGAAGAGAACTGATGGACAGTGAGATATCCAGACCCGTTTGCAGAAAACTTAGAATGTCCTGAACCGCCAGATTATTACAAGAGTTGGACCTGGAAGACATATGGCTGGTAAATTTCGACCAAATCCTCTCATATACCCGATTGGTACTGCTCCTTCTTGCACTAAGGAGAGTGGGAATTACCTCATCCGGGCAGCCTAGCGCCTCCAACCTTCCCCTTTCAAAAGCCAAGCCCTTAGGCACAGGTGATCCGGGCAAGGGTGTAGTCTCGATCCCTGAGACAGAAGGTCTGGTCTGGATGGTAGAGGAATCGGATCCCGGACACTGTGGAGCGTTAGGAGAGGAAACCAAGGCCTGTTGGGCCAGTAGGGAATTATAGCTAACACTTCTGCTGTCTCTGCCCTGAGTCGCTTCAGGAATTGAAGAATGATCGGAGTTGGCAGAAAGGCATAGGCTCTGTTGAACCACCATTTCTCCATCAGGGCGTCCACCCCATACGCTTGAGGGTCCCTGTACCTCGAATAGTATCTTGCCATTTTCTTGTTGCAGGGGGAGGCGAACAGATCGACTTCCGGAGAGAACCCCAACGTTAGAATCCACTTGAATACCTCTTCGTGGAGAGACCACTCGTTGTTGTCTAGGAGTATCCGTGAAAGGAAGTCTGCCTGAACGTTCTGAACCCCCGACACATATGCCGCTGTTAGATCCTTCAGGTTTTTCTGAGCCCAGGACATAATTGGTTCTACCTCTTGTAATAGGGATAGACTTCGAGTACCCCCCTGCTTCCTTATGTATGCCACTGCTGTGGTATTGTCTAGTCTGAGTAGGACCGAAGTTCCCCGAGTGAGATGACAAAATGCCAGCAGGGCCTGGAAGGCTGCTCTCAACTCCAGGATGTTTGACACTAATCTTCTGGAGGGAAATTCCCATGTGCCCTGAGCTACTTCCAGACAGTGGGCACCCCAGCCCGTGTTGCTGGCATCCGTTGTTATAGTTACCCATGAGATGGGAAGGATGGAATGGCAGTTGGAGAGGTTCTCCCGCTGGAGCCACCACAGGAGAGAGTTCCTCATGGACGTAGTAATTCGGATCAGCTGGGCCTTGTGGCCCTTCCACTGAAGAAGAAAACCTTTCTGAAAAGGCCTCATCCTCCATTGGGCCCATCTCACCATCGGAATCGTCGCCACCATAGTGCCGATGAGCCTCAGGCACTGGAGGGCATGAAGATGAGAAACAGAAAGAGCCGAGTGAATCCTGTCTCTGATT